>NC_089791.1:61606547-61649047 GCF_040412425.1 Macrobrachium rosenbergii
CAGCATAAAGGACAATGAACTAGCTAAATTACAAGGTTTTCTGCATTAAAATTGGTAATTACTGGTTAATACATGAGGTTTGCCTCATATGATAAATGCTTGCCTCACTGAGGTCTTAGGCCATGCGTGTCATGAGTGTAGTGGCTCTTTTCACCATAGTTTAGACTGTCTGATTTTAGTTACACTGTACTCACGTGATTACTGTGGCTCGATGGGAAGTGGAAGGGACAAGGTTACTACTCTGATGTACAGTACTTAATCTGGTCTAGGCTACGTATGAGAAAGAGTTCACACTGGCTACCTCCTCTGGGCAAGGGGCCAGGATCACTCTAAGATGGTAGGGCATTGTGCCGAGAGGGCACTAGTGCCAGGATGAGCTCATGGCTCAGCAACTAGTGGGCTCTCTTCCGCCCCTTCTTCTTCTTCTTTGGGTTCCTCCAAGGCCTATCTGTGTCAGATCTAGGAGGTGATAAGGGCACTGACTCTAGGGAAAAGCCAGAAGAGCCAGTGGGCGTGAAGTCAGGGGTAACTTCAGAAGCTACAGGAGGGCCCCCTACTCCGGCTGCTGCGACAACTGGAACGAGAGCGATCTCGACCTCTGCGTCTGAGGAGGCCAGTTCCTGGTCTCCCAGAGAAGGTGTAACAGCTTGATCCTCCAGGGGTTCATCCTCTGGGGACAGGTTTGGTGAAGAAAAAGTGTCGGGTGCCGAGGCTTTCTGGTTGCTATTATTAGTGCCGCGGGGAATCCTGAATCTCCTGGAGGAGGATCCGCCTCATGATCTGGACCAGGCACAGCGGCCTCTTTAACTGGGGACTCAACGTCTGTGCTTGCAAGTGGCACTGGCAGCAGTTGAGGGTCAGGCATGCCTGACAAGGGGTCCGGAGGTGCACTACCTCGTGGATGGCTTGAATTTGGCTGCAGCAGAGATTCCTGCCCCAGCTGGAGATCAGAGCCTCTCGGAGAGTCTTGTTCGGGGGCGTCCGCTGCGCATTGCTTACTTGGGCAGCCCTCCCAATTTGTGGAGTGGCCTGTCCGCTGGCATGTCCTACAGCGGTACCGCTCCTCCTGAACGTCTCTTTGGGGAGAGGGAGGACCTCTTTGTTGACCGCCTCTTCACGAATGGAGAGGGCTAGGCCGAGAATGGTTCAGTGTGTGCCCCTTCGGCTGACCACTTTGGTGGGCAGAAGGTGGGTTTTTGTCTTGATCGGGTTCTCCTACAGTCTGGGCCTCCGTGGAGGAGGTAGCGTGGTTGTGAAGTGGTGTTGGTGAAGGGCTTCCCCAGAGCAGGTCCCGACCCAACAGGAGGTCCACTCCGGGCCGAATTCCACCCACCATGCCAAGGCGGTGGGGTAGCATGCCCCAAGGTGTCGTGACCTGGAGCTTGACCGTGGGAATGGTAATGGTGTGGCCCTCTATCCACTTCATCTCCCACCGGGTTTTCTCGTCAACCATGGCACCGGCTGGTACTTGGGCCCTAGAGATTAAACTAATGTCGGCTGCCATGTCTACCGCGACCGGAAGGGTCATGGGCAGGCTAGAGCTCTTAAGTGGGGCCACTGAGATGAACTGGGTCTCCAGTCTCTTGAGGTAAAGGATCTTTTTCGGCCCGGCCTTGGAAAATGAGGTGCTGATGAGGTTGACGAACTTGGTGGTGCGGACATGATGTGGACAGGCCAGATGTCCAGCACTGTAGTGGCTGGCAGCACCACAGGATTTGCACTCGCCTCTTGTAGGGGCTTGGTGGCCTGCAGTAACTGTTGGTGGAGAGGGTTGAGTGACTGAAGAGGGAGAGGAGTTCTGGCTGGTAGTAGGAGGCTGTTTGTCAGTGCCTAGTTTGAATTGGCAATCATCTTCAGCGTGCCCCACCCTCTTACAGTAGGTGCACGTAGGCTTACTCGGCAGTCCATTCTTCGGGCGAGTTAAGCCTGAGGGGTAACTAGGTGGCACTTTGCGCCGCTGAGATGTGCTGTGGGACTGGCTGAAGGTTTCCCATGAATTGGCCATGCGGCAGGCTTCCATATGAGTGGTGGGCTGCTTATCATTTAGATATACAGCAAGGGGCCCAGGCACGCATTGGTAAAGGTCTTCCAGCATGGTCCGATTGAAGAGGTCCTCAAACGTAGTGCAAGGCAAGGAGTCGAACCAGCTGGTACCAGACTGGGTCTTGTGACAGGCCCATTCAGTCCAGGACCAGCTGACTTCCTTTGCAAGACCTCGGAACCGCTGTCTCCATTTTTCCGGGTTTATTTCGTAGGCCTTCGTAATGACTACACACTTCAGCTATGTTGCCTCTCTGGCTCTTCTCCAGTGAGTGAAGAGCTGCCTTAGCTTTTCCCTCCATGTGCTTGGCTAGTACTAAGGCCCTCTCTGTCTCGGTGGTGCTGTAGTCATCGAAGAGTGCCTCGATTTCCTCCAGCCATGCTTCTGGCTCGTCCTCAGTCCACTTGGGGACGAGGGAATTGATGCTCGAGATTGGAGCATTTGGTGCAGCAGGTGTAGGGCTGGAGGCTTGCTGTCTAGCCATAGCTTCGGCATTTTCTCTTCTTGTTCTTTCCAGCTCAAGCTCCTTTTCTTTGATGGCTAAATCATGCTGTCTTCTCCTTTCTTCTCTTTCGTCTTCTAGCTGCCCCTGTTCAGCTTCATACACCCTCTGTTCTTCTTCATACGCCCTCTGTTCGGCTTCATAATTCCGCCATTCGAGTCTTTCTTCCTTTTCTTGCTTGGCCAAGTCATCCATCTGTTCCTTGACCCACTTGGCGAGGTCCAATCCGGTGAGACCGGCTGCCGTCCCCAGCTCCATGAAGGCTTTATAATTCTCTGCTGTCATGGTTCTGGTGGGGAAGGGCGTCTATCCGGGGTCGACTGGACGTACTTGGGCAGCAAGGAGGTGTTCCTTCAGTGATGTGGCACCCGTTCAATAAGGTGGTACTTTGGTTGGGTGTGCCGTGTAAAGGTCACACTGGTGGCACTCAGGATCCTTATGTACTGGTGTAGGTTAGGTACCAAAAGGACTTTTCTTCTGTGTTCCTTTGGTCTGGGTTTGTTTTTCTTTAGTTTGCTTGGTGGCACTATGGTGCCAGTGCATTTCTAGGAACCCTTTACTTGAGTCTAACTAGGCTATATTTAAGGAAATGCATTCCACCCCAGCAGAGTGTAACAAATCAGTGAGAGAGAAAGGGAAGGTAAGAGAGAGAGAGAGAGAGAGAGAGAGAGAGAGAGAGAGAGAGAGAGAGAGATGTAAGCTATTCGGTTGATG
The DNA here is from genome assembly GCF_040412425.1 of Macrobrachium rosenbergii. Taxonomy (NCBI): domain Eukaryota; kingdom Metazoa; phylum Arthropoda; class Malacostraca; order Decapoda; family Palaemonidae; genus Macrobrachium; species Macrobrachium rosenbergii. Next base: position 61,609,805 of record NC_089791.1, read on the forward strand.
ACAGTGCTTCAGATTAGTGGCACTGTGGAAGGAAAATTGAATTGTGGTTGCTTGTGAGGCCCTTGTGAGTGTCTGGTCCCAGTACTTGCTGTGCTACTACCCCCTTCTCCTGCAGAGGGGAAAAGGCTACCTTCTGCTTAAGTCTGGGTAAAAGACCTCACTCGTGACCGACAGGTTCTAACTATAATTAATCTTAACTTGTCCTCATCTATTTGTGGGACAGAGGTGTTCCTGGTTATTTGGTTTAGTTAAATTAATTATCCCGGTGTTGGTCCGAACTTTCTTACGAAGAGGGTCACATACACTCGGTCAGGTTAGGTTGAATGCTTACTTGAATATAAGAGAGAGAGAGAGAGAGAGAGAGAGAGAGAGAGAGAGAGAGAGAGAGAGAGAGAGAGAGAGAGAGAGAGATTCAGCCAGCCAATTGGTGCTGCCTGAGAAAATTTAAGTAAAATTTTTATAAGTGCACACTGGCAGGGTTCTTATTTGAAGATACGTCGTCTTGGGCTCTCTAAGGGGCTTGGGTTAGCAATCGTAACTTTCCTGGTAGCCTGAGATGTGCGTCTTACTCTGAGGAGTTATGATTAAAATTTATAGGTTCTTTTCTTTATATGATTTCTCACGCCAGTGGATTTGCATAGGAACTTGTTATACTGTATATTTCCTAACTAAGACCTATCATTCCCTGGTTAAATTATATCTTACTTTTATCTATTGTATGGAACCCTATCCTAGTCTCTATCTATCGAAGTCTATCTGGCTAAGATTTTGCGAGCTGGATTACTATGCACAACAATGTAGTCCCGAAGTGGCAATGAGGCAGAAGCTAAATTCCACAGACAATAACAACAAAGGTTTTAAGATGAAGGACAAGGGAGCAGTCAACAAAGGTCCCAAAATGTCGGGCGAATCCCGTTAGCACAAACAAATTCAAAACAAGTGTGGCTGGAAGTGACTTGACGGATAAATACACTACTCTCGAGGCGCGGCTTTTTTTTAATTGAATTACACAAAGCACTCGAATTCCTCTCACAAAATGAACAAAGCAAATGCAGGAATACAGATTTACTCTAAATACATCAACAATGCAAAGGATTTTACATTAAGGAGGTGGAAAACGAAATTACTATGAGCTATGCTTTTTCTCTTTTTATTTCTCGCGCGGAATTAATGCCGTCCGCTGCCGCCACGCTTATCGAGGAAATGGATTCGTGACGTCCTGACGGGACTGAATTTACCTTACTTAAAATGCAAATTATTATGAAATTAACTATTGCCGTTCGTTTGCTATATTAGTACACAGGATTTTAATATGCTTCTCACTATCTAAAGACTTATTAACTCGGTTACGCTTGTAGGCAGACGCAGACGCTGTTACTGCTTTTCGAAATTCAACGAACTCCACAAATTTTGTCCCCTACCCACGAGAGACACGTTAGGCACACTTTCTTGGTTCTTTATCATGCACTAGTTAACCCGTTCAAAAATTAATATCATGCATTAATCCTTGGCCGGGGAAAATAGCAAAATATTAACAATAACGCGATAACTCAGCCCACAACCTTCGCTGGAATGTAGCACCTATGGTATCTGAATGCGGCAAAAGTGCTTCTTTTAAGATTTTGCAAATGTTAATTATAACTGCTCTCAGTGCACACTGTCCTACCTACACTAATTTCTTAATTATAACTGGTATTCCTGTTATTATTATTATGCCTTGTGCTGTCTCCTTGCTTGGAAGAATAGCATGAAATTAAACATCTGACTTTTCTCTTTGGAATTAATGTGTAATTAATTTTTACTCCACGTTCTTTTCTCTGAATTAATTACATCTGAATTAATTACATCCTGGCAAGGTCGCCAATGTTACATGTGGGGGCTTGGCTGATGTTTATTTTAATTAATTAACGTAATTTATGAGGCCCTGAGTTGCCAATGACCCATGTAACCTGTCAGTTAAAGTTACCGTTAACCTCAAAGACAGACAATTACTTTATTAAATAAGGCCACCAGCTGGGGAAACACAATACAAGGGATAAAGGGTTACCCTGCAACACATGAATTACATTAAACCCCCCTTACTTCCCAACTGGTCCCGACAAAGAAAGAATGTGTAGTTAGCGAGGAAATTACATGAACTGTCGCCCACGTTGGACACAGTCAATTTTCCCTTTGCTTCACATAAAGTTTTAACACAGCGGATGTCTGTACTATTATATATCGTACGCAATTTAGTACTGGTAAAGGCTATTTCTCTTCCGAACACTGGGATCGAGACACAAGGCTGCCTGAAATGCAGAAAATTACTTACTTAACCTTCCCTAATTCCTATTTACTGCACGGGGATAGTTTACACAGGCGTTAAGCAGTACAGTGAACCCCCCGTATTCGTGGGGGATGCGTCCCACACCCCCCAGGCGAATAGGTCAAATCCGCGAATGCTTAAAACCCCTCTAAAAACACTTAGAACTGCCCATTTTGATAGCTTAAACCAAGAAAAACCCTGTAAAAATGCTTATACTTGAGTATTTTCTGTATTAATTATTCTTACACTAGACTTCATAAAAGTAAATTGTTTATACCAATACCGTAGATGGTGGCGAAGAGGGAAAACAAAGGAACTGGAAGTACAGAAAGAGACACTAGTGAGTCAATGAAAATTTGGCAAATTTCAAACTTACCATTGACGTGGGTTGTTTGCGCATACAACGGACTATCGGAAGTCTTGAAAATAGCTGTCGTCTCAGCACACTAATACCAATGAAACAGTAAGAGGGCAAGTACAAAGAAGTTAGTTACACCTCATGGTGCACGTTCTGCAACAGCAGGTCTCTCTCTGACCCTTCTCCGGTCAAAACAGCATCGGAGGCCTACGCTTCAGGCAGTCTGAAAATTTGGCAAAACATCGCCAAACATAGAACAGGGAAAAGGAAGCGTTAAGACCACCTTCAATAGAGGTTACTTGTTGAAACCCTCCCTATGGGTTTAGGCTCCTAATGCTAACTATTCCTGCTAAAGACATTATTTTTTGAAATACACCCAGCCCATCTCTGCCCGCAAAGCAGCCCTTAGCATTATTTTTTCTACAGTAAAATGCATAGAGGGCGAACGGCAGAATATTTATAAAAATATAATGTATATGCTGTATATATATGTATATATATATATATATATATATATATATATATATATATATATATATATATATATATATATATATATATATATATATATATTTTTTTTATGAATTTCCCTGGGTTTATGGTATTTTTGCAGGCCGGCAACGGAACCTCTATTTAATTGGCCTTGGAGTTCTGACTTGCGTAAAGGGAAATCGTAAAAAACAATGAACAAGTGATGATTTTAGGAGCTGAAGGCTCCACTTCATAAGGAAATGTTATGTAAACACTTGGAATAAATTAAGGAGCTATATTTACAGAAGAAAGCATCAGAAAGGAAAATGGGTACAGTAAAGGGCTTGCAACGCCTGAAGATCCTTCTACTTGAGTCTTGACTAAGGGCAAGGCACAGTCCAAGATGAGTCCACTGCAAATAGGCCCCTCTGCAAGAGAGATTTACACATTACACGCCAGTAAAGGAAACTATAACACAGAATGTGACTCGAGTCTGCACTGAGGATGCCAAGGACTCGAGGAATGAATGAACACTTTACACTTGAACACAGGACATTGGAAATGGCACTGGATAAACTGGCACAAGGACAGAGGTGAAATACTGGCACCCCAATAACTTTCTAAAGGGCAAACTGTCGTGACTGAAAAGTCTTTGCTCGCACTTTACCTTAGGGGAAGCGGGTCTCTGGTGAAGGATGACAAGGGACGATCACACATATGGTGATGCACACTGTCACTCGAGGATGACTGTGGTCTGGAGTCGGACAGGGGGGAATGAAGGTCTCTCAGCAAATGTATCACTCACCCGCATGTATGGCTACTGGCCTTCTACTGCTACCGTACTTCTACTGCCTTTTAGATCTCCTGTCCTTCCCTTTTAAGGCCTCGGCCATGTGTCGTGGCCACGTGCAAACTTCTGACGATAATTGGGGCCGTGTGCAAACGATGTGTAATTTGCCAGGTGTCCAGCCATCAGGTTGCCTCTTCCCAGGTATCCTGCAAAAGGAAAGATAATTCAGCAGCTTAATCTGCCTTTAGAAGGTTGTTTTAAGCAGCTTAGTCGGGCTAAGCTGCTTAAAGGAGCAGCAACCAGCCTCGTATCTTTGCCTTTTTACCCATGCCATCTCAATATCTGTTTCAGGTAAAGAGAGGGACAGATCGAAATGTTGATAACTTTGTTCTGATATCTAGGTCAACTAGGACCGGCTATGCAGCGATGATTCTACTCTCAATAAACAAAGGGCAAATAGGGTTGAGGGAGGGGAGGCATGCTGTGCAGCAACTACTTGTAAATTATAATAGCTCCCCATGGAAGATAACCTACGAGCCTTTATTCGGGCTTGTATGTTGATACTCAAGAAGTCGGCACAGCTGCTTTACTTTACTCTTCTCCCAACAAGAAATGGAAAAGCTTTTACTTTACTTTATCCCCATACAAAAATGGAAAGAAGCTTCACTTTATATACTTCCAACACATTAATATTAAACTACTTTAACATGGCACATTAACTTCAAATTTACGGTATACGTTACTTTAAGGTTACAAGGACAAGATAATTTTGAGGCAGGTGACAAAATTTAAGAATTAATTTACATATAAGTTCCTTAATTCTAAATAAACAAGGCATGCGGTTAGTATGCCTTGAAGAGGCGGTGTAAATGATAACACCGTTTATTTTGTAAAAGACATCCCCTTTACGAGATATTGTAATGACAATACACAGTTCGCATTGCTCAGTACTTAGCAAACAGCTCAAAGGATCGCCCACTCAACAGTGGGCATTCGACAGCTTACACTGGGGATTTTGACAGTTGTGGGCGAGTGAGAGTATTCACGAGTTTAAATTTGCTAACTTTAAACCACGCTAATTTTATGCGTCCACTGCCCATAACTCGGGCACAGGCTATAAATAGATACTCGCTCAATGTTATGACGGGATAAGCAGACAAAATACGAGGGGTCTGGGACAAAATAGAGTTCTTAGAAGAGAAAAAAAATAACAAAAGGAAAAATGAACAGGATGATAGACGTGAGGGGCGTGACTGCGTACTAAAAGACGGGGCACGTCTCTCGGATTTTATGAAGGTGGCATTAAAAATCACAAGGGCAGGAGGTTATGATTCACGATTCATTAAAAGTGGAAAAACAGAAAAATAAATAAATAAATAAAGGAGTAAATGATGTTGGCAGACCTTACAGACCTTACAGTTTGTCGGGTTGCCCCAGGTCCCTCAGTGTGAGGCACCTTTGATGTCTACCAGAGAATTGCTAATGCATCTTCCGGTATATTTTGCATCTTCCAATCTAGGATGGTGTGGGATGCAGCTTAGATGTTTGTCGAGCTTATTCTTAAACACATCTATGCTCACTCTTGATATGTTCCTCAGATGAACTGGTAATGCATTGAATAATTGCTGCATTATTGATGCTGGTGCGTAGTGGATTAATGTCCTGTGTGCTTTCCTTAGTTTTCCTGGTATAGTTTTGGGTACTATTAATATACCTCTGCTTGCTCTTTCTGATATTTTTAGCTCCATGATGTTTTTGGTAATTCCTTCTATCTGTTTCCATGCCTGTATTATCATGTAGCGTTCTCCTCTCCTCTCGAGACTATATAATTTTAAGAACTGTAGTCTTTCCCAGTAGTCTAGGTCCTTAACTTCTTCCATTCCAGCTGTAAAGGACCTTTGTACACTATTTGTGCAATATCCTTTTGGTAGTGTGGGTACCATATCATATTGCAATATTCAAGTGGACTACGTACATACGTTTTATAAAGTATAATCATGTGTTCGGCTTTTCTTGTTTTGAAGTGCTGGAACAACATTCCCATTTTGCTTTGCATTTTGCCAATAGTATTACTATTTGATCATTGCATAGCATATTCCTATTCAGCATCACACCAAGGTCTTTAACTGCTTCCTTATTTGTGATTGTCTCATTATTAGGTCCCTTATATGCATATAGCATTCCTTCTTTATCACCATAGTTTATTGATTCAAATTTATCAGAGTTAAATACCATCCTTTTTACCTCTGCCCATTCATATATTTTGTTTAGGTCTCTTTGTAGCGAGTTCCTATCTTCATCACAAGTAATTTCTCTACTTATTCTTGTGTCATTGGCGAAACTTCTCACTACCGAGTCCTTAACATTACTGTCTATGTCTGCAATCATAATAACAAACAGCAATGCAGCTAACACCATACCTTGTGGTACACTGGATATTACCTTAGCTTCATCCGATTTCTCATCGTTTGCTATCACTATCTGTTTTCTGTTTTGCAAAAATTCTTTTATCCATCTTCCTACTTTGTCCACAATATTATGTTTTCTAATTTTTTTTGCTAATATATTATGGTCTACCTTGTCAAAAGCTTTTGCAAAGTCTAGGTAAACCACATCTGTATCTTTTTCCTTTATCATATTTTTATATATGTTTTCATGGTGGACTAACAGTTGAGTTTGTGTACTGTACTTTTTCTGGGCACAAAACCATGTTGTCCTATATTAAACAAACTATTTTTCATTAAATGTTTCATTATATTTTTCTTCATTCCCCTTTCATACACTTTCATAATATGTGATGTTAGACACACAGGCCTATAACTACTTGCCTCTAGTCTTGACCCACTTTTGAAAATAGGGGTAATATATGCTAATTTATGTTCATCATAAATTTTGCCTGTATCCACACTTTGTCTTAATAATATTGAGAGCGGCTTTGCGATGGAATGAACTACTTTCTTTAACAAAATGGCAGGGATGCCATCTGGTCCGACTGCTGATCCATTTTTAATTTCATCAATAGCCTGCACCAGGGGTCAGCTCATAGCCCATTTATTTTTAACATAGTGATGGACATTATCATAGAGGAAGTAAGGGAGGCAGTACCATGGAACATATTGTATGTGGATGATATTGTCCTGTGTGCAGAGAGCAGGGAAGATCTGGAAATGAAACTGGAAAGATGGAGACAAGTACTGGAGGACAGAGGAATGAGAATAAGTAGATCTAAGACAGAATATATGTGTACCACCAATGATGGGGGTGATAGGGAAAGTATTCAGCTTTGGGGGAGAACCAATAAAGAGAGTTGAAAATTTTAAGTATTTGGGATCCTTTGTTAATGCTGGAGGATGTATGGAAGAAGAAGTAAAACATCGGGTACAGGCAGGCTGGAACAACTGGAGAGCGGCCTCCGGAGTTCTTTGTGACAAAAGAGTTCCGCCGAGGTTAAAAGGAAAATTTCATAAGACGGTGGTAAGAACAGCAATGATGTATGGCACGGAAACAGCAAGCTTGAGAAAGACAGAGGAGAAGAAGATGGATGTGGCAGAAATGAGAATGCTTAGGTGGATGGCTGGGGTGACGAGAGAGGATAGGATCCGAAATGATTACATTAGGGGTCTACTAAGGTGGTGGAAATATCAAAGAAAGTGCAGGAGGGGGAGGCTGAGATGGTATAGACACCTGTTGAGGAGAGATGAGGACCACGTTGGTAGACATACTATGGGGATGGAGGTCCAGGGAAGAAGAAGAAGAGGGAGACCAAGAAAGAGATGGAAGGACTGTGTGAGGGGAGACCTGTGTGAGAAGGGAATTGATGAGGCAGAAGCACAGGATAGAAATAGATGGAAACGGCTCATCCAAAATGGCGACCCCATATAAAAATGGGAACAAGCTGGGAAGAAGAAGAATAGCCTGCACAATATCGGCTTCATTAATATCTATGTCCAATAAATATTCATTATTTTCATCTCTTATTTCTGTATCATTATCTTCATTATCAATTCTAGGTGTAAATTCTCTCTTGTATCTTTCTGCTAATATGTTGCATATTTCCTTTTTTTCATTCGTTAATCGCCCTTCAATTCTTAGAGGGCCTATTTCCACTCTTCTTTTATTCATGTTTTTAGCATATGAGTAAAATATTTTGGGGTTTTGCTTGATATTTTTTAGGGTCTTTTCTTCTAAGTCCCGTTTTTCATTTTCTTTTGATTTTATAATCTTTTGTTCTGCATTTTCTATCTTACTTTTTAGTTCCATCACTTTCCATACATTCTTTTCTCTTGCAAGACCTTTTTTCCACTTTCTGATTTTCTGGAGCAAGATCCTTCTGTCTCTTGGTATGCGTGACTGATGTTTACTTTTCTTCTTCGGTATATATTTTTCCACCATTTCCTCTAGTATTTTATATAATATATCCGTATTTACCTGTATATTATCACTTACAAATATGTTTTCCCAGTCTTTGTTTAATTCTTCATTTATTTCTGACCATTTTATATTCTTACTATAGAAATTGTATTTTCCATATCCTTTCCATTTTTTTTTGTCTCTTGCTTATCTCTATTTTCATGTGCTGTGGAATGGACTGTTACTTCTATGACATTATGGTCAGAAATACTCATATTATACACTATTATTTCTTTAACATAGTTCACCTCGTTTACAAATACTAGGTCTAAAATATTATCCTTTCTTGTTGGCAGGTGATTTATTTGCTGAATGTTATGTTCTAGTAGCATATCTAATAGCTTTTCAAATTGCCTTTTATCTTCTGCACTACTATTACTCTCTTTTTTATATGTATAAATACAACCACAGTCTCCTATCCGTTCTTTCCATTCTACAAAAGGAAAGTTAAAGTCTCCAGATAGGAGTTTAGTCCAGTCTTTGTGATTTCTACATATATCATCCAATTTGTCAATTATTATGTCAAACTCTTTAGTATTAGGGGGTCTGTATATTACGATGTTCACTAATTTTTCAGATTCAAATTCTACCGCTATTAATTCACATTTTGTTTTACTATATTTCTCACAGATTTTTCCTTGATTGGCGTCTCTCCCATATATCGTGGTTCCCCCTTGATTCCTATTTTTTCTATCTAATCTATAAGTTTGGAAACCCTTTATCTGATCATCATTATTAGTCTCTTGGGAATACCAGGTTTCACTTATATTCATTATTTCTGTTTTTTTCAATTTGGGTTAGTTCTTCTAAGAACTCTATCTTTCTTTTTGTGTTACTTGAAACTAAACCCTGCGCATTCATCACTATGATGGTTTGCGTGTTATCTCCATTATCTAATATGGGTAATAATATGGATTTTCCCATGTCTCTTTCCTGTTCTGATATGTTGTTCTTTTCTTCATTTCCAGAAATTCGTACATTAAAAAATCCAGCTTTTCCATTATATTTGATCTTCCACCTTCATATTTATTAATTTTGTGTATATACCTGCATTTATCTCCATATCTGCACCATCCCCTAGCATCATAGATACATCGCTTGTTCCTTGCACTATATCTAGGTGCTGATGCCTCATAACGTGGTGCTGACATTTCGTAACGTGTTGTTGGCTTGCTTTTTTCCTTCATCACATGTTCTTTGTTCCTTTCTTTATTTGCTTCATTTTTACCTTAATTTTTTATGTGTATTTGATTTTGATTTTTATTCTTCATGGCTACGGGATGCATACACCTACATTTTTTTTTTATTAAACCTACATCCATTTCCTTCTCTCCAGTTTTTACATATTTTTGGATGTAGATCACTGCATTCCCCCTCATATCCGTCTAGATATGCACATTTGCCATAGGTCTCGTAATTGTGACATATCTTGGGATGCTTGTAATAACATCTTTCACCGAATCTGCAATTCCCTCTTTTCAAAAGGGGGCATACTGTGCTTTTATTTTCATTTTTTTTCTTGCTCTTTCCCACCAGCATGAAGATCCGGGTACAACCTCTTTGGGATTTTATTTTGAGTTATCATGTCATAATTTATTTCTTCATATGTATGCTGCTGTATTGCCTCATATGTAGAATCTATGAGTTTCTCTGCATCTATACTCTTATCCTGTTCTTTGTTTTCATTATTTTTTTCTACCTCTTCAATCTTATTTTCTTCTTTTCCATTTTCCTCTTCTGCCTCTACTTCATCTTCTTCATCCTCCACAATTTGTACATTAAGTCTTGATTTAATAACCTTGTCTATCCATACTAGACATGTTGAGCAAAATACTCTTGTGTCCTTATTTTTATTTTGCTGTACTTCTGCACATGTAGGATGAGTAGGTATGTGGCATGCATAGCATTTCCTGATCAGGTTTTGTGGATTTACAATGCTATACCACACACTACACAGTTTACATTCTTTAGGCATTCGTTTTCCTATTGCATCAATCAATATATTCACTATATATTCACCTTATTCATTTTCTTTGTTGGAATGTGTTGATTGATGTAGATTTTCTTTATAAATCTTTTGATAACTTGAACTTTCTTTGGTATTCCTTCAATTATTTTCATTATATTTTCTGCAGACTTGCTCCAGTTTGAAGGATCATATCCTTTCAATATGTCTGTGAATGTTTTTGCATCTTTTTGATTGGAGTTGTTATTGATCTCAACGCTAAGCAAGCCTAGTTCCCTGCCTGCTGAGTCATCATATTGCATATCACTTAGGCACACAAGATTCCTCCAACACTTGCCACTGTTGTTAGGCACTTCCATGATGTTCAGTTTTTAATAATTCACTCGAAAAAACAACTAAGTCGAAGCCTTATCGTGCTATTCTGATTTTAATCTAATCACCGACAGTTCACGAACACTTCTAGCTATAGGTCATTTGCTAATTGTATGTTATACGCGTGATATCGGTTTGATTATTCAGACCAAGAACAAATACGTCTCACCGAGAGAATGTCACATCACAGAGAACCAAGGGTAATAGAGTGAGGTATTTATTGTGGTATATGGGAATTTATTGTCCTTCGCCTATAAATTATGGCACAGACTATCTCTCAGCCCCAGGGCTGGAAAAGGGAACCCGAAGGGCGTGACTCCTTCAGGAAGAGCTGACACGCATGCTCTGTGCCAAGGTAGGGGCGCAAGGGTGTGCCACTTCCCACTCTGTTATTCTCAATGATTTATGCATTTTGAGGGGAATGGTATCCTGTATTTAATTGCCTCTTGTGGTGATAATTTAAGAAAAGATTAATAGAGAATGATAAGGGATAGAAGTTCCAGAGGAATGGAAGAAGATAGTGGAGGGCCTTGACATCCTCTTCTGGATTAGAGGTGCCAAGACCTTCGAAAGATGAATGGGTGGCACAGGTGCCAGGAGAGCTCTCGAGCTCATTGTAGACTACCTGGAAATTCCCATGCCTGTGGTAATTCCGCCGCGAACCTCTCCTACTTGGACAGTTGTCCTCGGCCGGGGAATCGGAGGGCCTGAGGCTGGAGGGCGGCATGGAGTGCTGCCTGGGCCAGCTGCTGCGGCAGCTGACGCAGGAATTTTGTTCGCCAGCTCGGCTATAATTTTCGCAGCTCGCAGAGTTCATCGGCCCAGCGAGGCGGGCCAGAATCATGACTCACGAGGGTATCTACGGCGGGCGGCGGGAGAGTGGTAACGGTCGTCGGGGGCGTGGACGACTCGCAGGTATCAATGACCAGCTCAGGCACGGGTTTCGAGGCCGCACCTTTAGTTGAACTTCCACTGTGGTCGAGAGGAACCATCTCTCTTACCGACGCTGGTAGCGGTGCCAGGCCGGGATAAGAGAGAGGGTCCTGAGTTGGGTCCCTTGAATGGAGATCTGGGTTGTGCTCTGGTGCTGGCACTAAGGCTGGGTCAGGCACTATCGGAGGTTTCTTGTGCTCGTCGGTCAGGACGGACAGAGCTTGGCACTGCTTGGTGCATGCAAGTGGCACTGGCATGGATTTGGCATCTCCTGGAGAGAGATCTGATTGGGGCCCTGGCACTAGCACTGAGGCAGGGCCGGGCACTGGAATTGGATCGGGAACCGATCGAGGGGGCCACTGTACATCGAACTCAGGTGGCACTGGTAGGGGCTTCACGTCCTTATGGTACCCAGGGGGTGCCAGTCTTGACTGGGGGACAGGCGGTGAAGGATTACCCGCGCCTGAGGAATGAGTTGGGGAATTTGGACCCCTGGATTGTCGTGATTTCTGTGGGGACTGAAAGTCCTGTCCCAGGATGACGTCATAGCCTCAGGGAAGATGGATTGCTACTGCAAGATTGCAAATTTTTGATTGATGAGGTCTTGTTACTCTCAAGTGGACCGTAGGGAGTATCATTTTAAATTTATTTACTCCCTCGATCGTGACGAGTTTTCGTCTATTGAAGATAGCTCCAAAGGGAACTCTCTCCCTTCGTATGAGGGAGATTTGTGCGCCAGAGTCATCGAATGCCTTGACTCAGCACACGTGGTAGCTGCCTTGGGGAGGGGCCACATATATGGGACCTTGGGTGGGAGGGCCCAATGACTTGGAATTCGTGACGGCCAAGGCGATGGTGGGATTATTTGATTTATCATTGTTAGGGCATTTTGCCCATGAGGGAGAGTGGCCATAAACCTTGCACGCCATGCAAAAGGTTTGGCTAAAATCTTTCCGCGCTGCCCCTGTGGAGGGCGCAGGCGAGTTTTTGTGTGGTTTTCTGGGAGAAAGAGGCGCTGTTTACTTGTTCTGGCACTGTTTGCAATAATGGCAAGTTAGGGGCTTGCCCGAGTTCCCATTCTTATGGGAATTTGATCCTCTGAAGAGGGGCGGGGGATTTATCTTCCGCCCTGTGGATCCTTCCTGAGGATGGTAAGTCTCCCACATGTCTGCTATCCGGCAACACTCGGTGAGCATTGCAGAAGCTTTTTCTACTAAATGAGTGGCCAGGGCAGGAGGGGCACAATGCAGGAAATGCTCAAATTTAAATTTCTTGAGTACCTCGGCAGCGCTAGTGGCTCCTTCGGACTCGAGCCATTTTGCTAATGCCCGCTCAGAGTAGTATGCCCAATCGGACCAAGTCTGGCCTGCTTCTCTTGGCTGCTTTCTTCAACGCCTCCTCCACCGCTCGGGGGTAATCTCGTATGCCTTGGGAACTGCTTGGCGTACGGCTTCCCAGTTTCTCCTATCCTCTGCCAAAAGGGCATGGTAGGCAACGAGTGCCTTCCCTCCCAGAAATTTAGTAAGAACAAGGGAGAGTTCTGCGGGGGAGAGGGTGCAGCACTCCAGGACTCTTTCGGCCCTCTCAATCCATACTTCAGGTTCGGCCTCTGTCCATTTTGGCATGAACGATTTAGCTTGGCTGAGGGCACTCATTCCTGCTGCTGGAGGGGGAGTGGTGCTCTGTCGTTCTAACATCTAGAGGTCATGGGCATGCTGCCGCTCTCGTTCCTCCCCCTCTTTCTCCTCTCTCTTCTCCTGGGCGATCCTCTCTTTCTCTCTCTCTTGCCGTTCTAGTTCCCTTTCGTGCCGTTCTTTCTCCCTCTCTTGCCGTTCTTTCTCCCTCTCTTCCCGTTCTTTCTCCTCTCTTTTCTTTTGGTCAGTTCTCTCTTTCTCCCTCTCTTCCTGTTCTTTCTCCTCTCTTTTCTCTTGGGCGATTCTCTCTTTCTCCTGGGCGATTCTTTCTTTCTCTCTCTCTTGCTGTTCTAGCTCCCTTTCTGCCTTGGCATCGTCCACTCTCTCTTGAACCCAGTCTCTCAGAGCTTGCCCTGATAGTCCCATGTCCTTTCCAGCAGACATGTAGAATTTGAAGTCCTCATTTTGTTGGGCTCTGGCAGTAGCCATCTTGAAATGATGGTTATATGGACTGGACCCTCTAACGAATCAAATATGTCTGAGAAGACTCAGGTTGTCTGAAAAGACTCAGTTGCAGGAATCTGAAACACTCAATTGTCCAGGCTGAAGGAGAATGGATCTATCTGAATAAGACAATTGATCAGTAAGTCTGAGGAGACTTTGTTAAAATTTAATGTTCTGAGTAAGACGTGGTTCTTCGTGGTGAACGAATTTTACTATGCGACTCGGAAGACGTAACTGGATTTTATGTCACGCTCAGACTTGGCCGGCTGTAGCGTGAAATTAAGGCGTTGTTCTAATGAACTGGAATGATCAGTCCCATATGGGCTTAGATGTGTGTGAAATACACTAATATAAGGTCTTAAAAGGACTTGATTTTGGTTTTCCCTTAGAAGTTAGAAATTCTCGCCTTGTGCGATGTAGAATTGTCAGTGGAGTCTCTTAAGACTTGGAATTTGGTTTGGCCGTAGGACTTGGAAATTACTAACGGGATAAAACCTCCCCAAAAAAATTTTGCTGAGAGTGGCTCGAGTAGGGACAGTTCTAAAACAACAAACTACTCGGGAATGAATGAAAAAGAAGGTACACACGCAGGCAGAAGGTGGGGGGTGAAGGTCGTCTGATGCTCACCGGAGTTATTTTTAGATTCTGTGTGAATGAACCCATCTATCTGTAGACAGTCTGGGACTCCAGGGAATTTCCCGGGATGAGAGGATAACAGTAAAAATGACCTCGTAATTTTCCCTAGAAGCGGAGTTCAGACTTCGCTTTCCTAACACCTAATTCGAGTTTTTAGCTAAACTGAGAGAGAGTATTCCAGCAATGCAAGCTGATCTTATCCCACGGGGGAGTTCGTCTGTGCCTAAATAATCTCGCTATTCCGAAATGAGAAGTAAAATTTAACACAGGAATTTCTTTCGCACTATTCCTCGAAGCAAAAAATATGGCAAAGATTTTAACACAGAGGAATTTTGCACTATTCCTCGAAGCAAAGAATGGTTAGCACTGGTTATTCCCTAACTACCTATCCTGAAAGGCATGCATTAACAAATCTAATGCAGCGGTTCTCTTCTCTCAGTGGATACATGCGTCCCTATTCCTAATTCCTAGGAACAGTCACGATTGTAAAAAAAAATTTGCTAACATAAACACATTACTTACGTGGAACTCTCTTGGTCTGTGCTCTTGGTAACAGGTTCGAAATTTGTCTCACACCCAGATTAGCTTTGCTAATAGCTGATCTGGCAAGTTGCAAATGCAGTGAAGCAACAATAGAGGGGAAAATGCAGCTGCTAAACGAGATCTATGGGAAGGTCGCCATTTTTACGAATTTCCCTGGGTTTATGGTATTTTTACAGCCGGCAACAGAAACTTTATTTAATTGGCCTTGGAGTTCTGACTTGCGTAAAGGGAAATTGTAAAAAACAATGAACAAGGGATGATTTTAGGAGCTGATGGCTCTACTTCATAAGGAAATGTTATGTAAACACTTGGGATAAATTAAGGAGCTATATTTACAAAAGAAAGCATTTTTAGAAGGGAAAATGGGTAAGTAAATTGTTAAAGGGCTTGCAATGCCTGAAGATCCTTCTACTGGAGTCTTGACTAAGAGCAAGGCACAGTCCAAGATGAGTCCACTGCGAATGTGTAAATCTCTGCACGAGAGATTTACACATTACACGCCAGCAAAGGAAAATATAACACAGAATGTGACTCAAGTCTGCACTGAGGATGCCAAGGACTCGAAGAATGAATGACCACTTTACACTTGAACACAGGACATTGGAAATGGCACTGGATAAACTGGCACAAGGACAGAGGTGAAATATTGGCACCCCAATAACTTTCTAAAGGGCAAACTGTCGTGACTGAAAAGTCTTTGCTCGCACTTTACCCTAAGGGAAGTGGGTTTCTGGCGAAGGATGACGAGGGATGATCACACATATGGCGATGCACACTGTCACTCGAGGATGACTGTGGTCTGGAGTCGGACAGGGGGGAATGAAGGTCTCTCAGCAAATGTACCACTCGCCCACGTGTATGGCTACCGGCCTTCTACTACTACCGTACTTCTACTGCCTTTTAGATCTCCTGTCCTTTCCTTTTAAGGCCTTGGACGTGTGTCATGGCCGCGTGCAAACTTCTGCCGATAATTGGGGCCGTGTGCAAACGATGTGTAATTTGCCAGGTGTCCAGCCATCAGGTTGCCTCTTCCCAGGTATCCTGCAAAAGGAAAGACAATTCAGCAGCTTAATCTGCCTTTAGAAGGTTGTTTTAAGCAGCTTAGTCGGGCTAAACTGCTTAAAGGAGCAGCACCCAGCCTCACATCTTTGCCTTTTTACCCATGCCATCTCAATATCTGTTTCAGGTAAAGAGAGGGATAGATCGAAATGTTGATAACCTTGTTCTGATATCTAGGTCAACTAGGACTGGCTGTGCAGCGACGATTCTACTCTCAATAAACAAAGGGCAAATTAGGTTGGGGAGGCGTCATTGTCCAGCGACTTCTTTCGTCAATAATATATATATATATATATATATATATATATATATATATATATATATATATATATATATATATATATATATATATACTTTATATATATATATATATATATGTTTATATATATATATATTATATATATATATATATATATATATATATAAATTATATATATATATATATATATATATATATATATATATATATATATATATATATATATATATATATATATATATATATATATATATATATATATATATATATATATATATATATACACTATATATACACATTATATATACTAGCTGACCAACCTGGCGCTGCCCAGGAAAATGAATGACATTCGATAATCTATATCCCTCTCTCACGATTTCTCCTCCCTAACACCCCCTCTTCTCTCTCTTCTCCTCTCACTCTCTCATTCTTTCCCTACACACCCATTCACTATTATAGAATTCAACAACCTAAGGCAGTGTATTTACGATCAAGTTTACCCACCATTTCTTCTGTCAGTTCATTGAAACTGCCGTTAAAACTTACAAGTAGACAACAGTTTGTGAACGGATACAGTCCACTCACGAGAATGGATGAACTGATGGTATTACCTAAATATCTTCCAAATGACTGACAGGTAATTGCACATGTGCACATGTGGGCAGTTTATTGCCAATTTCATGACAGTTTGCTCTGTATTTCATCTGGGAAGCATCTCAGGTGCTCTGATCAGAATATGAATAAATTATATATAGGCTTATTCATTTCACTGTTAGACCCTTGAACACTCTTTGTAGGCTGTTATAAGTCCAAATCATACAATAAAAATCTAAAACAAAATTTCCAAGTGGTACAAACAGTTTGGTATAGGCCTAAGCCAATGATGTCTTTTTATATGTGTTACTATAATGAAAGTAAACTTCACTGTCCAATTCATAAAAAACTGAACCAACCCCTCAGTTCTAATTTAAATTCATTCATTAATATTGTATGAGAATAGATGTCTTTTTTTAATAAGAAATATTTAGTTTATACTCTTTTCACCTTTTTACTTCTTTCCTAATATTAAATGAAAATTGCTGCAAGAGTTAGCCTTCCACCCCATCATCATATTAAGAAAATAAGTCGCAAAACTCTTTTCTATATGGCTAACTTTAACTCGTGATACGTATTTTTTATATTGGTTTTAGGGACGCTTTTAACATAGCATAATAAATTGCAACTCATTATCTTTACAATGACATCAAATTCCTTAACGTAGAATTGTGTATAAAGTTACACGTACATCATCTATAAACTTGGTCAATTCGTACAATAATGTAATCGTGAATCAAACAAAATCTTCCCTTCTTAGAAGAATATTAGGTTTATTGTTTTGAATAAACATGTATTGATAAAAGATAGAAATGAATATATATCATTCTTATATATAAACATAAACAATAATTTTATTTTCCTAAATGATGGGAATACTATTCCTTACTGTGTATGATTACATCAGCAAAAATATGAATTGACGTGTTGTGTAAGCTTTGAGCACTTTGAGTTCCTCGAAGTGCAGTAGTTGCCATTTGTTAATTTAATACCTATTTGCATCTAATCCATGTACCCTCCAAGTGCCTTTCGGAAAAGATTTCCAAATGTAATGATCTACATTCCTGTAAAGTTTTAATCTAGAATTTTCAGTCACTATCATCCAGGAAATCAGTATCAAGCAACAGGAAAAGAAACTTATCATCCGTGCGCAGTGAAGGTTTTTGGCAATTCGCACGATAATTAATTCCAACAGCTGGAGTGTCGAAAGTGCGTTAAACCACTACTATGCATGCACAGACTCGGCTTTGATTACTAGAAAGAAATCATCGATTTAGGTTTACAACAATAAACAGTTATATTAATTATTATCATAAATTATGATCAAAATTAACATAAATTCTGATCAAATTTGATATTATAGGAAATTTATTGTTGTAGGTTAATCGTACTTTTGGCAGCACCAGAAGAAAAGGTGAAGTGTCAGGTGAAAAATGAGAATAAACTCAGAAAACTGAAGGAAAAGGCGACATAAAAACGAAAATTTCTTTTGTTTTGTCTGTGTTTGTATGTCTGTCACGGGCTAGGGGTTTGATTTTGAGTTAAAAACCTTTCTGGGGTGACATAGAGGACGTGTCCAAAGTTTTGTCCAGGTCTGTCAAGCAGTTTGGATTTCTATAGAAGCCAAACAAATATACAAACATTCACTTTTATATATATATATATATATATATATATATATATATATATATATATATATATATGTATGTATGTATGTATGATACATGTCTGTCTGTCTGTCTGTCTGTCTGTCTGTCTGTCTGTCTGTCTGTCTGTCTGTCTGTCTGTCTGTGTGTGTGTGTGTGTGTGTGTGTGTGTGCTCGGCTCACGTATGGAAATTCAGGGTGTCGTTCCCGGCCTACAATCCACTACTCAGTCCAGCAGCCATTAAATACCAAGCAACCTCATCCATGCTCCAACACTTCCCAAGACGGTAAAAACGTTCTACTAAAACATATCAAGCTATTAGAAAAAATTAAAATGACCATGGGGTAAACACATCCTTACCTAAGAGGCCAACTGATACACGATCCCAGACGTTGTCAGATATATATAATTTTTATATATGCTTCACTCCAGTCAAATAATAGCCTAATCACGTTTGGAAAAGTGATATTGCCCTTTGTAATAATAGAACGGTGTTGGTACGTTTGTTAAACTCCGTTAGTACATGCTGACTTCCCTTCTGTAAATACTGAAATACTTTTACATTATTTCAATCCCACAATAAGTCAATTTACACATGCCTTGTGGTTTATTTCACAGAACCGGGTGTGCTGGCATATTACTACAGAGTTGTTAATCGGCTTTATAATATTAAAATTATTTTTATACCGGATTTTGACGTCCTGTACCCATTTTTGAATAAGCGTATAAATTACTTTCGACTAGTTAATAAACATTCGAAATTCTGACGATTTCATTAATGAAATATGCATTAAGGTGCCGAAAATCGATTGCGTACATAAAAAATAGAAACACGCAGAAATCCGTCCCATTGTACCTCCTTTATTTTTCTTTTTTACTTTTTTTTCGAATAGACAAAAAAGTAGAATTTCTGGCACTGATTCCGGCTCAAAATATGCAACTGGAACTCTTCCTCACCTCCGCGATGAGTGAAGAGCAAACGACGAAACTTTTCCATTTCTTTTTAATCGCAGAGTAAGTCAAACGCCGTTGAGTCGAGATTACTTGTGTAATGAAATTCGAGTCGAATCGTATTCGAACGCAATCGACGAAGGCTGTGACCCAACAACGATCCGAAGGAATTCTTTTCTTGTGTCAAACTGCCACATTCAGATGATTGGAAGCAGCGGGCGGATCTTTTTACGCCCCCAGAGTACCTTGCTCTGTTGTGCCTCAGAGGAGACGCTATCAAAGGTGATGATGATTATCAGTATGGAGAGCTATCTTGAAAAGGAATGAACTTATTATTATTATTATTATTATTATTATTATTATTATTATTATTATTATTATTATTATTATTATTATTATTATTATTATTATAATAGCAGTTCTAAAAGAAAATAACGGGGTATCCGCATAAGTTACATTTAATTGGCAAAAAATAAAAAACATGCAGCAAAACAAATTGTCTGAATCATCAAAGGTATATCATTGACCGTCAGTTGCTGAGAATACTGCCCAAATTTGTTATAAAGGCGTTATCGCCACAAGATGGGATTCCTCGCATACAATTAATGATCTTCGATTGCCACACTAACTTCTTTGATTTGATAATGACATGATTTTTTTAGTCTGACTTGTGTGCAGCATTGCCAGAAATTTAGTACTCTTAAATTTAGCTTAAAAATACCATTGCATCTTTTAGTAAAGAAAGAATAAATACCATAGTTTAACCATCAACACTACATGTTTCTTTAAGGCTAAGTTGATTTCAAACCCGAATCAACTACGCTTCATTCCGAAACAGAAATGGAAAGTAACATTTTTAAGATGACTAAAATTCTTGATTTATTTTTTTAAATGGCATCTTTACACCTCCAGAATATTTACTTGGGGTCTTTCTGATGAGCACAAAGTAAACTGGCCTATATTCCAGATCTATTTTGCTCCACATAAGTTATGATTCTTGTATATTTGCTAATGATTTCATCGAGGAAAGCATAAGGATCCTATTTCAAATCAATGTCACTATTGTAATAGTAAGTTTCTTTATGTATGTATGTGTATAAATGCGTTTTTATAAATTCAAATAAGATTTATGGTTCTGCTGGTTTATACAGTTTGAATAATTGTGCCTTTAAATCGGCCCTCCTCATCTTCTCTTTTGAAATATGCATATGTATAACGATAGCTGCTTGTGGTTTATATATATATATATATATATATATATATATATATATATATATATATATATATATATATATATATATATATATATTTATATACATATATACATACATACATATATACATACATACATATATATATACATATATTTATATACATACATATATATATACATATATATATATATATATATATATATATATATATATATATATATATATATATATATATATATATATATATATATATATATATATATATATATATATATTACAACCTAAACTTGCAAAAAAAAGTCTTGATATCATGTTCAGTCTCACCACATTCCCGGAAAGGAATATCAAATTTAAATACAGTTGTTATGGATGTACTTTTTATAGTTTTTTTTTTTTTACTCGAACCCATACATTGCCGTAATCAAAACCAATAAATGACTATATCCCATTTTCCGATAGGCATACGAGTGTATATTCCTTTTCACTTCAGGTGCTGTAATATTGTAGAGCTTAAATTAATCAATCCGCACCATGATTACACAGTGGCATTTTTCAGCAAGTGGCTTAAATGAAAGGAATGAATTCGGTATATTCACCGACACCGTGCACAGACATTGAACACGCTAATTATCACATTACGCACACACACTCAAATATATGTGTATATATTTATATATATATATATATATATATATATATATATATATATATATATGTATATATATATTTATATATAAATATATATATATATATATATTTATATATATAACTATATATACATGAATATATGTATATATGTATGTATATATTTATATACATATATATATGTATATATATTTATATATATAGTTATATATACATGAATATATGTATATATGTATGTATATATACATTATATATACATATATATATATAATATATATATATATATATATATATATATATATATATATATATATATATATATATATATATATATATATATATATATAAATATATATATATATATATATATATATATATATATAATATATATATATATATATAATATAATATATATATATATATATATAAAATATATATATATATATATATATAATATATATAAAACTATGTATATATTTATAAATATATATATATATATATATATATATATATATATAATATATATATATATGTGTATATATATACATTTATATATATATATATATATATATATATATATATATATATATATATATATATATATATAAAAATATATATACATATATATAGATATATATATAAATATATATATATATATACACATATATAGATATACATATTTAAATATATATATATATATATATATATATATATATATATATATATATATATATATATATATATATATATATATATATATATATATATATATATATATATATATATATATATATATATATATATATATATATATATATATATATATATATATATATATATATATATATATATATAACGACCTATATATTCTTTAACATACTAGGACGGGGCTGTCATGACTGACGGCAGATGCAACAAACAAAGGAGGGGAAAACAACAAAAACAATAAAATGAGCTTAATATTAATTTATTTATAATATTTACAAGTGAGTCAGGTCTGGCAAAAAGATAAAAACCATAAATACAAAAAAAAAGCCAAAAGGCAGCACTAAACAAAATCTTTAAACAAAAAGTAGCTTAAAAAAAAAAAAAGGCAAAAATAAACAACAGCAGGCAGAAAAAATACCAAACATACGTCCTCCATCGGGCACCAAGACAGCCTCAGCTGCACGACAGGGACAAAAACCCACAAACCAGAAAACCCCGATGGAGACGTCAGACAGCCTATATCAAAGATGAGCAGCTCGTATCACACGACTATATGGTCACACTCCACCTCTATATCCACTTCGTATGCTCCAATATTGCTCAAAACTCGACCAACGTCGACTCCAAAACTGCCTGCTATACCAGACCCGACTGGCGAAAGAAAACGGCAGCTCACCGACGAGAACATCAAAACAAAAAAACTTGAAGGTAAGGAGGCAGCAATCCACAAGGGAACGAGCGGGGAACCAGCAGTTCCCCAAAACCATCACTTAACGTGACACCTCCCCACCTAAAAGAAAAAAAAAAAAAAGATTATTTTTTTACATCTCATGATCCTCCAATGCCAGTAAAACAGAGCCGATCCTGTCACGGTCGCCATTGTAACGACCCGAGTGGGTCGTTATTTCTTTAACATACTAGGACGGGGCTGTCATGACTGACGGCAGATGCAACAAACAAAGGAGGGGAAAAAACAACAAAACAATAAATGAGCTTAATATTAATTTATTTATATATTTACAAGTGAGTCAGGTCTGGCAAAAAGATAAAACCATAAATACAAAAAAAGCCAAAAGGCAGCATATAAACAAAATCAAGTTAAACAAAAAGTAGCTAAAAAAAAAGGCAAAAATAAAACAACATATAAAAAATACCAAACATACGTCCTCCATCGGGGCACCAAGACAGCCCTCAGCTGCACGACAGGGACAAAAACCCACAAACCAGAAAACCCCGATGGAGACGTCAGGGACAGCCTCACGCTGTTCAAAGATGAGCAGCTCGTGGTCACACGACTACTCATGGTCACACTCCACCTCTACGACGCTCCACTTCGTAGGCGTGCTCCAATTTGCTGCTCAAAAACTCGACCAACGTCGACTCAAAAACTGCCTGCTGCTGCTGCCACAACCGCTACCTTCGCTGCCCTACCAGACCCGACTGGCGAAAGAAAACGGCAGCTCACCGACGAGAACATCAAAACAAAAAAACTTGAAGGTATGTTTCTGTTACAAGTATGGTTGTTAACGAGTGTTTGTGTGTGAGAGAGAGAGAGAGAGAGAGAGAGAAAGAGAGAGAGAGAGAGAGAGAGGGGTGGAGAAATAGTTTAAAATTTTCAACATTTCTTTTGCTTTTCATAACATAAGAGGACTTTTTTATTTATGATAAATGTGAACCTCATAGCACACCAACATCTCCTGTCAATACGAAGCTTGTTGTAATACAGCAGCTAAGCTAAAGGGAGCAACAACAATAAAAAGTACGACATTCATCAAGTGCAGATGTTGGGGTGACTCTAGGCAGAAAAAGGAATCTATGTTCCAGGGATCAGTGGACTGCAAGGATTAGGAGGGGATCACAGACCAATCTTCCGTTAGTATGGAGGGCTGACTGCACAGATAATTAGAGTATGTTAATCAACTTATTCAGCCCCAACCCTGTTCCCTAAACGAAGAGTCAATGACTGGTTTTTCCGCTGTTACTTGACAAGGTTTGCGTTAAAAAAAGGGAGTAATGCATTCAAAAATCATATTTTGATATAAACAATATTTTTATATGGAAATACATATGGAAATTGTGCTCTGGATAATGTGATATTCAAACTGAAACGGAATAAAGTCTCAACGGAAATGTTATACCGTACTTCCTGAACCAGGTAGACCTCGAATTGGGCCCAGTTTAGTTTGGATTTAACAAAATCTGGCTCACTTTCAATTCGTATGCGATGAATGTCGGATTTCAAATTCAAAGGAACGTATACTATTCTCTATTGTTATACAAATAGAGATAGGTGACAACAGACGTCCAGATGAATATGGTTTAAAGATTCTGTGCACTCTTTTTCCTGGTGACGTTGTTAGTCACTTTGGAAATGAATGTGCAAAAAATAGTCATATTTTCTTTTTAGATATTTCAATTTTAGGTAATGAATTTGAAAGATTCAGCGTCAGAAATATTATTTCTATTTTCTTGATGATGAAGAACCAGCTCACACAATGAAGAATACACTCATAGTAAGTTATAAACTTTACAGTGAAATCTATATTTAGGACAGGTGGTGATTGTGGCCTGGACAGAACCTGCTCAGAGCATTTACGAAGTCTGTTGACCCTCCAGAAAAGCTAATGGTACAGTAAACATTGTTTATTCGTGTCACTGCAATAAATCACATAAAAATATGCTATGTTTTCTTTACATGTTGAAAGCATTCAAAAGTAGTATGCGATAAAATACGTTGCCAAGAATGAGATCGTAATATTTTGGCAACGCAAACCTTTCCATGAACCTTTCAGGGCGATGTGTAGGTAGTAATATTGACTAAAGATATATTAAACAGATATTGCTAAATGTCATGAATTTGGTTCACATTCTTCAAAAAGTCTGAAATAGACTTAAAATAATTGAACTCGGCGTAAAACATTCCATGTAGAAGCTACACAAGAAACTCGTAAATAGTACAGTTTCATCGAATTACTGACAGTCAATTTTCGGAAGTCCAGATATACTGTATATATAGTAACTTTTAGCAAGAATATATACTTTAGCTTGGTCTATTCAAGAATTAGTAGCCCGTGAAAATAACGCATGCTATGAAAGAAACGTAACTGATTTCTCAGAAAATGCAGCGAATATGCGCTCTTCTCCTTATTTTTGTTAGATAACCCACAGGACATGTCACTCTTAAATGATAAGGAACACCTCCGCACTTGAATTGTAACTTGGAATTTTAACCTTCATATGTATATGCGTGGGTGCCAATTTTCCAAGGCTGTTATTTAGTCCTTGCGTGGTATTACATAAATAAATAAATAAATAAATAAATAAATAAATAAATAAATAAATAAATAAATATACCTTAATTACATTTAACGTATATTAAGGAAATTATGCGTTTTTTCCTCAGTCGAATACACATATTTCTTTATAGTTTTTGAAGAACTTTGTTTAATGCACGTTTCGTTTGTCAGAGATATCTCGAAAGCGTACTTGTTGTTGTGATTGGTTAATTTATTTCGATTTTCCATTCGTATATTGTTATCATAAAGTAAAAATACTCACTCAACACTAGTCAGCTGCATGGCAACTCTAGAATGCAGACAAATCCTCAGATTTTAACTAAGCCCTCAAACTATTCAATATTCACTCCCCAATGAAACTATTGTTAGTTTTGATATTCAGAAACTTTATTATACAATTTACTTTTAGCTAACTTTATTCACAGATTCGCTTGTAGTCATTACACGCTAATCTGATTTGGAGCTTCCTTCCCCTTCCCCTTCCCCTTCCCCTTCCCCTTCCCCCTCCCCCACCACAAATGCCTGCTTCAACGATTAATTATATTTGCTTATTCCCATTTGTGTCCTCTTTTCATCCTGAACTAAGTGTCTAGCACTCATGTACCTACGAAACGTTTACTCATTCATTTAAATATCATGGTAAAAGCAAGGAAAAAGTGAAAGAAAACATACAAAAATAGGTAATGAGGAAGCATCACAAATATTTGATGAATTTTTTACAAGTTATACATATTTTAACACTTGAATCGATTCTCTTCATAAGCAATCATTTTAACGTACAATACGCAAGATTTTGACATGTACATTTTACATAGCATTTCATACTGCAATTCACGTATACAAGCTGAAAATCATCGTGAATGTATCTAATAAGTATTGCTGTTTTTCCAATGCATTATCAAGATATCTTAGTAAACCAAAGTGAAAATAAATCTCATGAACGTAAAATAACTTAAAATGATCCATTAGAACAGAATTATATTGAGATATACCTTAAGATTTTGTGATAACAAAACAATATATTTAGTATTCCGAGAATGTCTCTGAATGGACAGGTATGTTCAACTCGATTTTCATCAAGTAAAAAAAAAAAAAATTTTTTCTGAATTTTGGGAGAAGGAAAATTATACTTTTTTACAGGTAGGACCCGTGAATTATCTCGTGATTAGGGAACCAACCTCTCGCTAAAGAGGAGGCTTGACTACAAATATAATTAGAGTATGGTAATCAACTTACCCAAATCCTTTCTATCCGTATGTTCGTAACCACTTCTTTACTTTATTGTGCGGATAAAATGTCATAAGCGGTTACTCTCCCAAATGTATCAATTTCACATAATTGTTTCTTCAAGCTGTCCAGAATTCATAATCATGAAAATTCTTCATCAACCTTAACAGAGTCGCATTTATTCCAAAAATAGAACCTTTGACCTATATTGTTTAGGCTTCGAATTTATTCAAGATTATTCGGGATTTGATGAAATCATCCGATGTACTGCACATCGGACTCAAACTAATAAAGGTAAGCTTTAATCCAGCAACAAGGGCACGGGCAATACTTTTTTTTTTTTTTTTTTTTAGTTTTTAGAAGACAATGAGAGCGCAGTTAAGCGTATCACTTAACTGTAACAGCATGCTGAATTGCGTGATTAATATTTCAAGTTTTGCTTAAAATTTAAATCAGTAATGATGCTTTATATGTAAAACACATGCACCTGCGCCATTTCCTCTGCAAGTGAATTACCATAAATTTCTCTCAATATATCCAAGAAATAAATTGGAGAAATGTATTTGGAATATAATAGGAGTAAAGAATCTTATGTTTGAAAGTCGTTCGTTAGCAGCAGGAGAAAGGAACTGGCCATTGCAACTGCACATATTGCTTCAGGTGACCGAACACACACCGTACGTGCGATCGGCATCCGGACCTCTTCCCCTCCCGCGGGAGTCCTATCCTAAGTAAGTTAGGCAATAGTTACCGTACGATTCAATAGGTGGACCTAAATGCTTCCAAAACACCCCACACGTAGTTCACGGTGGCAGTGAGATCGTGTACTAGTGAATTATATAAGAAATCTGCGCGTGATTTAAAACATGGCCATCATAGTGGGAATTTTATGAGCTAACGCTGAAATAAATACTAAATTGTTCTTTTACGTAGTTCAAAGCTTACCTTCAAAGCTCAAAACAAAACATTAGCTAGCAATTCGGCACTGAAGACAATAGTCGATACCTCGCTGGTTTGCATCTGTCGTCAGTGAAGCCAGAGTCTGGTGACCACATTAAAGAAAGTGTGTGAAACTTTCATGTTTGTTGTAACTTGATAAAAAGAGACCAGTAGTAAAGAAATAATTCAGGAAGAATTAGTTGTAGTGTGACTGACAACACTAGAACCTAAAATAAAAAAATTGGTTGCGCCAACTTGAACGAATATTTATTTCCCGAATAACTCATAAAACTGATCTCTCGAATATGTTTTGTCAAGTAATTAAAATGATTGATTTTCATGATGTAAGAATAGACACAAAAACCTATCATTGACCTTTTAGGATTTATTTCACTGTTTTCATGATAAGATTGCAGAGTGGGACTCTTCTTCCTCAGCCATGAGCGTTCTGCTATTCATGACAATGTCAATGATAATTTTTTCATGATTCCCAGATGGGGTTTTATTGAAATATAATTATTGCATCATATGTATTGTGAATACTTTTCTTAAGTTATACACTGTAAGGGATATTCTGTTGGTGGAATTGTAATAGAAGTGACTCCAAGAACAATTTGATTTAGAAGAAGTTCTACGAACAAAGTTTTTCATTGTTAAGTAATTTGAGGGACGTAATACCTACCCTTATGAAACTGAGTGAGATCTAAAGAAAAAATCTGATTTTTTCACTTCTGAATTGACCTTCGACCTTGAAAAATAGGCTGAGGTCAAAAACTTTTGAGAAAATTAATCCCAATCCATCTAGAACTTTACTAGAAATTGCAATTAAATCAGGGAAGGATAAAATGCACAAACTTTGATACTGAAATTACGCAAATCAAAAATACCTAGAACAAAACTTACAATTTCTTAGATTTTGAAAATAATAAAAATAATTTTTTTTGCCTCAATTTCAATCATACATCCTAAAATCGAAGTGTACCATTTCTTTAGCCACTTCCTCTAATGTAGATATATAAGGAAAAACAAAAACTTTTTGATGTATTTTACCAATTGAAGCCTTGTCACCGATGGTAGAGTTAATTGAAATAAATTTCTTACACAACCCACATTTTTATGACACTGAAAATAAAGCAAGTAAGCCATGTGCAGCCACTAGCATGTTAAAAAAATTAAAAAAGGTATTAAAAGAGAAAATTACGGAACCTCGTTGACGGTTTAGAGCCAGATTTGATTACGATCGAATGCGATGTGAATAAGATTTCTAAAATCCGGACTAATCTCGAACCAATTTGGGTCCTGACCAACGTGAGTCAAAGGTTTAATAATAGCAATATGTCCAGTTGGTGCTCTCTAATTAGAACGAAGTGAAAGAAAAGATCGACGAATGACTGCTCTGACCTTTTGTTAAGAGGAATATCGATTACTTTTTTTTTTTTGTGGTATATTACGAGAAGAGGTATTTTATCCCATGTTCTTTATATATTTCTGTATTCTTTTTATGTAAGGTGTGTTATTTTCAAAACGTTGAAGGAGTTTAAAATATATACAACGGTGTTTCACTCTTTGGTGATATTCATGAATATCTGATCACATTTTATACAGTATAAAATATTGTAAAGATTCTGATAACTCTATCAAATTTTTAATAACATTTCCTGTCATCCAGGCCTAGGCTGATATTTTATATCTCTATAAAACCTTTTCGAAAGTTTAACCGTGATTGGCAAATAAAAAATGCACACAATGAAGTATTTACGCTCACACATAAAGACTGGAACGACATTATATGTAAACATTTCAATTAAAAGTTACCGTAATTTCGTTTTATTTAATTAGTTATAAACCACGAATTTTGAGAGTAAGGGTGATCAAAAAGTTATTATTTTGGGAGAAATAACTTTTTAGGTCTATCAGTCTGTCTCTCTGTCTCTATCTCTCATTATCTTTCTTTGAGAGCCAACTACGAGTAAGGCTGAGATTTGGACAGAATGTCGAAAACGGTCTAACCTACATTTTTTTTCTTTTTGCATTTTCTTAATTTATACAGCATTTCAACTGTCGTTTGCATGGTTGGTTGTAAGAAGGGTAGAGGTTGCTGTATAGTAAGTTCTCAGACATGGTGAAAGCCATTTTTGAAATGGCTATTCAGCACATTTATCAAGAACATTGTGACATTTACTTATTTTATCCATGATTCCATGTTCTGTCGTCATGAACTCCTTTTGTACCGCACGATATTTTTGTAGTAGACTGCACTTTCAGACCTCTTTTACTTTACCTCTATTGCGAGGTTTTCTTCCTGTTAGCGCTGTGAAACTTTTATGATTTCGATTTTTCTTTCAGGGCTGAATTGACTTCACAGGTCCTAGTGCTTGGCCTTTGACCTAAATTTTATATTCCTTTTCATTCTAATTATATATGTATATATATATATATATATATATATATATATATATATATATATATATATATATATATATATATATATATAGATAGATAGATATATAGATAGATAATAGATAGATAGATAGATAGATAGATATATATATATATATATATATATATATATATATATATATATATATATATATTGTGACAGTCTTTACTTGAATTATGTTTTAGTATCAGGTATTCCTTTCCTCTCATATATAGCACTACAATAGATTTGGATTTAATTTCAAAAAAGTGATGTGCTGACTCAGTGAGATCTTGCAACTACTTCCCTACATTTTTTAAAAACTTTAACCAGTGTAAAAGAAATACTTAGAGTATTTTATTCTGCTGTTTACTAATTGTTTTTTAACGATTCACTTACCTTTGAAAAATTTTGTTTAAACAGTTTTTTCTACTAGAGTTAGTGTTTTATTTCATAAAAGTATGGTAGGATTTTATTACTAAGCATTCAGATGGTTATTCAAACGGTTAGCTGTAATTGGGTTGAGAATCTATGAGAATCTACACACAATGGTTTTTTCTTAATTGACTGACTTACTCCATGTTAAAAAGGAAGATAATATTCCAATTTTGTTTCTTTATCTATGTCTACCTACCTATCTGTCCATATGTGTGCGTGTATACAAACATTAAGCAACAAATGCCGTTTAATATCCAATTCGCGCTACTTCGGAAATATCACCGAAGGGGATAAATGATTTGGTACTTAAGTGACTCGAACACCGACAGTACGAAACAACGACTTATGGTCGACATTCTAGACTGAGGTAGTCTAGAATATCGACTGGAAGCCATTGATTGGTACTCTCAGGTGTTCGAACCACTTAGGTGCCAAATCATCTATCACTTACAGTATAATTTCCCCTCGGTCATATTCCCGAAGTATCGCGAACCGGATATCAAATGACATTTGTAGCTTAATGTTTGTGTAAAAATGTCATGGTGATGTGATAAAAATTTATATATATATATATATATATATATATATATATATATATATATATATATATATATATATATATATATATATATATATATATATATATATATACATACTTAGCCTACATAATAATGCCCATTTATATAATATAAAAAACATACTGTAGATGTGTAAAAATATCTGATTTTTTCTAAAAGTTTAGGTATTTTTGAGGACAGAACCTCCATACGATGCCGATATTGGGAACTCAAGTTATTTACAATGCATACCATTTTTGCGTAAGGTGAGGACACTGAAACTAAAAACGACAGCAACTCGAACATGTCTCTACTATTTCTCCGGCCTCTTTTCCCCTGCCACATGAGTTTACTAAAACTTACCGAATACTGCAATAGCGTTCCCTGCGACTTGTCTTTGGTTATATTAGGCAATAATCTTAAGCCCTATTTTTACTGAAGAGCCATACTCAGGTTACTAGAGCTTCAGTATTTTTTTCAAAATTTAATATTAATTATCTTTTCTCCATTTATATAATCATGCTCTCATGTGTTCTCATATTTTACATAAAATCGTGAATAATCATGTAACTCTTTTAATGAAGACTGATTCAGTGTCTTTCAAATCGATTGATACCACAACGTTTCCTTAGAAACCATTTTGAGGCTGACAAAGACAAAAGATGAAAATAATCATATGATGAGTTAAAATGGTAGCTGAAAGCAAGAGAAACTGACTGATAAATGTTGATGATGGGGCTGGAAGAAGAGGCTGGCTGGCTGAATTAGGTGTTTGGTTAATGTTTTGGTGGCTGGTGAGAGTCTGGAGAAAGTAGGGTATAAAGCAATTGCGGTAAAGATGCTTTCGATGGCTATACAAATTAAGGCTGATAAACACTTGTAATTTATCGAAGAACTGTTTCTTTATACTATAAAGTAATTTGTAATGTTTGGTTATTGATAAGAAGTTATAGTTGAAATAAAATGTCTGGATTATGTAAGATTTCTGTATCGCCTGGGAAACTTAGGACTATATTGGAAAGAGGACAGTGAGCGATATTGAAAGTTTTTATTGGTGGTTTGAGGTTGGGATATGATTAAAGATGCTAGGTTAGACAATTCAATTGTTGTAAGTGTTGGGAGGATCAGTTTGCTTAGGTCTAAATGCTACAGATGAGGAATCATTATATAAGTAGGAAAAGTCATTAAGCGAAAAGGAAAAGTATTTTTGTTGGAAGAAAAGATCTCCCTGGAGCAAGAAGAAATAGATCCGTCTCATTTTAGCAGTAACGTTGCCGAATGTCACAATATGAGGAGGGAGGGTCTTACTGGTGTTACAACACATTCGCCGGGATTTTATACACTTGACAGTCGATTCACTGCGATAGCATTGCTTTAGAAATGGTCTGATAGACAAAGCAATGAAACAATCATTTGATAATATTTCAATTGATACAGTAAAAATTAAGTAAAAGACGTTGTGTTCGACGAACGGAATTCCAGGAAATTTCATTTTACAAATCCCAAGTCAGTATTTGACCTTTAAACGCCAGTAAAAGAGACTCATTAATAAGCAGTAGAGCATGAATCATGTTTATGTGAATTCCATTTGGAAACTATGAAAGCATTACAGCACTGCAGGGACGCGATTTTTTTTATTTTTTTATTTGGCCATTAGTGAATTCGTTGGGATACATGTTGGATCCATACGAGTTCCATACGAGTTATATATAATGACGTAGGGCTGGGGGGGTTTCTCAGAAAGGATTTTCCCGACATGCCGAAATTTTTTATAACTTCCGGTAGGGAGGGATTTCCGTAGACGTTTCTTATAGACGATCTATAGAGAATAAGAACAACTGATTTTTTTTTTTTTTTCTTTGATCGATATTGTAAAAGTGACTTGTAATACACAGATGAAAACATGAAAAAATATTCATATTAATTTACCAATTGCTTAAAAACATACACATAGGCGCACATATAGTTACACTTACATTTTTATATATGATTTTTATCATATGCCATTTTTCCCTAAAACAGGGTGTTCTCGGTAAGAGTTTTAAGATGAGGTTGGTAGCCCTTTGAACCTTTGCCCTTGGTTGCAATCCACAGCAGTTTATTAGCTGTCAGGTACATAATTCTCTACTTATGCTACAAGAATCACAATAGGTTTTCAGCTGAACACGCACATCCACCCACCCTCGCATTAAATAGACACGCACACGCACACACACACGCACACATAATATATATTCATATGCATATATATGTATTCCCTTCCACAACCCCGGCCCTCACACTCACACGCACACATACAATAAACTTTTTTCTTTTATGTAAACTTCAACCCATACAGTGATCTAAAACATGACAATTCACGGTGCTTTAGCCCCTCGGTTAGACTAGTAGCGACCTATCATCAAAATAAATGACACTCAGTGGACGTCATGACATCCAATCTGGAGATGGGGATGGTAAAAGGGCATATACAGCTAATTCGGGACAGTTCAGAATTAGTAAGGGCGAATATTTACAAAGAAGAGTGTTTCATCAATCCACCACTTATAGGAAGTTTTTTTTATTATGTAGTATCAATTTAAATCTACAGGGAAGTGAAAACAAATACAGAAACGGCTGTAATCGTTCACCAGAATAATAAATGGTAAACAAACAAATAATAATGAAAACCATCAGTTGCGGATGACTCACTGCTGCATGATTGTCATTACCCAAATTGTGATGGACGTTGGTGGAGTATAAACATCAGTCAAATTTGCCTTCGCGGCGGAGGTTCTTTAAGAATTTAATATTCCCGCAATGAATAAGAATCTTGACACAACACTCAATGTTGAAAGGCAGAGTGACGTTATCAAGGATTTAAGGGGAAAGTAAAGTAGATAGGAGATAAGGACGGGAAAGTAATTGACATCAAAGTTGGCACCGCCGTTTACGATAGCGCGATCTGGTGGCAAGAAAGTAAAAAGCCTTAATTAGGTTTTCCCTTTTCCTCATATCTTTTCTTAGTTGAAAATGATAAGAGAAGCGTTGACGGGTAGCAACAAATTAGAGTATTGCTGAATAAGGGTTTATAAATTGCAAGACTGACAGAACACAGGGAAGTGAGAGAGAAAGATGGATGATAACTATCCTCTGAATACAGGTGTGGCTGAGATGCAAAATTCTATATGTTTAGAAAAATGTTATATTCTTGAAGGTATGTAAATGGGAATCATTTAAATGTTTAACATCTGGGCTGCAATGTTAGATTTATAAACACCTGCGTTTGTTTACACACTAATAATCAGAGTATCTCTCATTTACTCATACAGAAAAGTATGATTTATATATACATATATATGACTATATATATATATATATATATATATATATATATATATATATATATATATATATATATATATATATATATATATATATATATATATATATATATATATATATATATATATATATATATAATGCATGCATGTGTGTTCATATAAGCGCTCATAGGTAATTACTACATTTTTGTATCTTTAATAAAGAATAACACTGTGTCATTGTTGTGATGGAGCCTGACTGTCTAGTTAGTAATAAATTTGTTTTATTTATAAGAGTCGGAATTTTGTTTTTAATGCGATTATATATATTATTTCAAAATGTTTGTTGCAAATTACCGTGTGATTGATATACCTGGTTCCATCAAACTCTGATTTCTCACAACGAATGGCGTACTCATCATAGTCACTGAATGGATGCATCCGTATGCCGAGAGGTTTAAAATTTGCCGTTAAGGTATCATTACGTTTCCGATTACATACCTATAAGGATGCTTTAAAGTCTCTTCTTTACTAAAGAATGATATCACTCACGCTTATACCTATCTGACAAAAATGACAAATATCTCCATTTGTTTCCTTTTTTTTTCTTATGGGGAAAAAAAGTTCAACTGACGAATCAGTCACAAGTGGAAAACTAACAAAAAGAATAGAAAAAAAAGCAAAATAAAAAAAAGATAAAAAACATAGTCATAAAAATATTCTGGCGATAAGAAAATCCCAAGGTGAAAAATATGTTGCCAACATGAGTCCTGCACCCCAAACGCGCCATCGATCATCGAGCGAAACGATAACACCGAGAAAAGGAGATTATTATCCGACGTTGGCGAAAATGACGTCGGAAATAGCAAAGCCCTTGGCGCGGCGTTCTGTTGCACGACTTACGATCCAATGAGTTCACTAAGATCGCGTGTCTGCCTCTTATCCCGAGGGCCCTTAGAGACCGAAGAGGGAGCGCGAAAAACAGGCCTTTGTGCACCAGAGCAACAAGGGTCATAATCCCGCGATTAAGTCGGCTTATTAGAGGTCCGTAAGGTTTCTCTCCTTCGTCGTATGACTGAAGCTGAGGAGGTGAATGACAGATAACAGCTCTTTGAAGCTGAGACCTGGCCATGTCTCAGGTATGAGAGCATGATTAATTCTGCATGTGCATATCTTTAATCGTGGGCCACCTTTGATGACATCTCCAAGAATTATATTATCTTGGGCGAATTTTCGTTCGGATTGGTTTTATGGCTGCCAGGATATTATTATTATTATTATTATTATTATTATTATTATTATTATTATTATTATTATTATTATTATTATTATTATTATTATTATTATTCTGGCATATGCAGGAAATAAAAAGCATTTATTGGACTGATACACTAATATACTTCAAAAACCAACTCAAGAATGGTCTTAGGATTCCTACATTAGCACAAAATGATTATCCTTACAGTAATAGTTATGACCATCATCATTATAATCATTGTTATCATTAATCATTATTATTTTATTCGGAAGTATGGCAGGAAACACAGTAAAATAAAGAAATATTTCAAGGTAATGACTCTTAAGACTGGAATTTCAAGAAACTTCAAATCTTGCCACACCAAGAACCCCGTGGCTTTGAAAACATGAAACGCATGAATAATTCAGCTGTTAAATCAGGCCAAGATTGGACATAATGAAGGAGAAAATCATTAAGAGTCTTACTATGGTACCAGAAAATGTTTGAAATTATTTATTTTCATGTTTTAAGACAGTTAGAGAAAACTGTAGGAAGAAGTAGACAATTAGTTGAAATGAGCATACTTAAAACTATATATATATATATATATATATATATATATATATATATATGATATATGATATATATATATATACATATATATATATATATATGATATATATATATATATATATATATATATATATATATGTATGTATGTATATATATGATATATGCATATATATATATATATACATATATATATATATATATATATATATATATATATATATATATATATATATATATGTATGTATGTATGTATGTATATATATGATATATGCATATATATATATATATATATATATATATATATATATATATATATATATATATATATATATATATATATATATATATATATATATATATATATATATATATATATATATATATATATATATATATATATATATATATATATATATATATATATATATATATATATATATATATATATATATATATATATATATATATATATATATATATGGACATATGTTACGTGGATATATGGTTCTGCGTAGGCGCGTATGTATTTATAACGTTCAAAAACCCCTTGACGCATTAGTATATGTGTAATTGGATGTGCACGAAGACACGCACTCATACATATATACATTACGTGGAAGGCAAGAATATTGGCAAACAATGAAGATGGACCACTTGCAAGAGGAAAAACCCAGTGAGCCGCAGCGAGAGTAATTGTCATTAAGACAGATCCGCAAAGTCTGGCGATATACGATGATGTATCCTTCCCAGCGAACAAAGATGTATTGGGCCTTTCTGCGAATTCCGATAATGACGCGAGGCACGAAAGAACGCTGGGAAGTTCGCAGAGTTTCAAAGAGATTAACCGAGGTCGGTATTGCTTTAGGTTCAGTGAAGCCACACAAAGGAATCGCAAAACGAGGGCTTCGTGATTATACTGCTGGCGGAATTTTGCTTGTAATTGTCGTCTTTTGTTTGGAGATCGCGTACATCTGATGCCTGTGAAGTCGTTTTAGAGATGGATCGTTTTTGTTAGATCCAAACTGATACTCCGTTTGCATACCAGTTCCATACTTTTTTTCTACTGCAACGTGATCAACACGGTTCGTTCCATCGTAGCACCATTAAAATAGTAATTTGTTCTTGCTGAAATTAATGAAACTTAGATGTTGTATATCACAAATTAGAGTAACAAATTTTTTTTCATTTAAATTCAATAGTGAATTTTACTGTATTTTCTAATCCCTATGAATTCTCTCCGATGAAAATCAGCCACAATCATAGGATGAAAATTGAAAGTTAATGAAGTTTTCAGTACATTTAAATAATGAAAATATTTTTTAAGCCGTAAATGGCTGCACTCTTTCCAAAACTAAATTAATGAAACATTAGCATTAAAAACCTCTCCTTAGATCTGAGGTGGATCCCACGGTGGGGAAACATCATAACCCCGATTCCTGAAAAGTCCCATCGTACCGCTATTGGGCTAATCAGTGGTTTAGGTGCTTGGCGGTTACTTAACTGTGGTGGATTTTGAAATGCCCTGAGTTGTTTCTAATGTATCGCTGATCTTCGCCATCTTTTTAGCGTTCATCATATTTATCGATTCCTTGTTTTCTATAATGACAAAAAGATTACTGCATTATGAAACTGCCTGCCAGTCAAATCTGTCTCTCTAGTTTTAGGAAATAGACTTTTTTTACAAAAACTTATTTTTTCAAATAAATCAGTGCTGCAGCTTGATTTCTTTTATTTCTCCATATACTTTCATTAGCCTAATGCGATCCACACACCTCATATATATATATATATATATATATATATATATATATATATATATATATATATATATAAATATAAGATATATATATATATTTATTTGTGTTTATATAAAAAGAAATAAAACTAGAGAAATTAAACTGCAGCACTGATTTATTTGAAAAATAAGTTTTATATAAAAATATATATATTTTATACTAAAACTATATATAATTAGATTTGATTATATATATATATTTATATATATATATATATATATATATATATATATATATATATATATATATATTTATATATATATATATATATATATATATATATATATATATATATATATATGTATAATATATATAAAGTGTGTGATCACATTAGACTAATGGAAGTTTATCCAGATAAATAGGAATTAAGCTGTAGCAGTGATTTATTTGAAAAAATATATTTTTGTAAAAAAAAGTATATTTCCAAAAACAAGAGATGCAGATTTGATTGGCATGCAGTTTCATAATGCAATAATCCTTTTATCATTACAGAAAACAAGGAATCGATAAATATAATGAACGTAAAAACGATGAGGATCAGCGATACATTAGTAATATTTTGCATACGTTACTTACTATAAACGTGTCCAGTGATTCTAAATGTTTCATTATTGTACCCAGGCAACCTACCTTTGACATATAAGTTGCCATGGCACGATACTGAAACCTGCATAGTCGCTGGCTGCAGCTGCAGTGTATTTAGGATAAGCTTAACCTAAGAAACCTAACGTAAAATTAAAGAGGAAAATAATTGTCCCTTACTTGCAAGTGTAAAAATAAAAGTGAATTTTAAACTTACAGAAACTTAACATTATTTAGAAATCTTTGAACATTATTTAGAGAATCTTTGAAGATTAATATATATATATATATATATATATATATATATATATATATATATATATATATATATATATATATATATATATATATATATATATATATATATATATATATATATATATATAAAGAGAGAGAGAGAGAGAGAGAGAGAGAGAGAGAGAGAGAGAGAGAGAGAGAGAGAGGTTTAATCAAAACACAACAAAAAGTCTTACCAAGGCTTGGTTGAGATAAGTTGAGAAATACTGGGCTTGGTTAACATACTCACAGTTTTGTTAAAGCTACTGTAATGAAAGTTCTTTTTCTTATACGCCGTATTAATGTTGCTGATTATATACAGTATGCACAGTTGTTATGAAAATGTTTTCAAGGATTGAAAAAGAGTGCGGTGAATGAGAGATTCCATCAGATTAGACGAAACTTGGGCTTATAATATTCATATAAAAAAAATGTTTTATTAATGTCCACTGTAAATACTGGCATGCATAAGAATGATTTAAACCGTATTTGACTCGTAAGATCATTATTATCCTAAATATAATAATAATCAATGAACTGCATGAAAATTCGTTAAAATGTAAACCATATCGTTTTGAAATAGCAAATGATTTCTTTTGAGC
>NC_089791.1:61654047-61656547 GCF_040412425.1 Macrobrachium rosenbergii
ATTGGTTCAGAGTAGGAGGCTGGGATGGACTTCTAGATCAGGCCTACTAACCAAGATTATGAACGTGAGAATGTAGTATTCTTACAGGACCGTTGGCGGAAATTATGGAATTGCAGATATGACAATTGCCTTTTTTAAGCAAAATATGACTGAAATGATCACCCTTGCATCCACTACCTCAGTAATTCGTTTCTGTTAAGTTCAGGTTTTAAATGCTTCCACATGAGCGGCGTTATCAAATGACAAAGCTACATATAGGTGTACGTACGAACGAAAAAATATTCTCACTACTAAAAAAAGGAACGAAAGTTGTTACTCGCCGCATAGAGACGCAACCACAATTTAACCCATTGTTTTCTTAGAGATACTTCCATTTCTTAAAAGGTGAAGCAAGGAAGAAAAATTTGATAAGATTATGAGTTATACATAATTCATGAGAACTGTAAATTAAATGAATTCACAAAAGTGATATTTTGAAGGAGTAAATAATTCTTTAAAAGTTACACTTTCCTCACTTTATTTTGCTATTTCAGGCATCTGAATTCAATAACGAAAACAGAAATATTATTAACGAAAGGTGTTGGCAATATCAAAATATATCAGTGGTAACTCTCATTGGTTAAACAAGCTTTATTTCAAACAGAGGTTGGGATGAACAAAGCTTAAAGGGTATGTTTTGGTTTTTCATGTTCTATAAATAACTGAATAAATCTCGAATTTTAAAAGGTTCCAAAGCTACAGTGTGCATTGAATAACATAGTTATTGGCTTCGCAAGCGGCAAGTATTATTTATATCTATCTATCTATCTCTATCTATCTATCTATCTATCTCATTGGGATTCCATTCACATTTCTGCATCTAAAAACTTAGATAACATTTTCTTAAGCAAACATCTTTTTCCAATGAACATTAAATAGTTTTAATACAAAATCCATTACGCATCAAATAAGGAAGATAATACTGTGTGCAAGAGAGAGAGAGAGAGAGAGAGAGAGAGAGAGAGAGAGAGAGAGAAAGGAAAGGTAATAGAGGTACGTCAACATGCACAGATCGGTATTGTTGTTCAAAATATAGGTCAACATTTCATATCAGAATTTTATCTCTTTTCACGAACATTCTATGGTACTACGTCCGGAAGGCAATATTTCAAGTGAATGCTGTCGAACTTGTTACTGTATCGGCTTGAATTTTTCTCTTAAAAAATATGTAGAGAACCATAAACACTTATGCATGAACAGGTACACACATGCACTTGCGACGCCTTCACATGCTTAAAAAAACTATAAAATATAGGAAGATATTCTCGCTTTGTGAAGTGGAAAACAGTTGACCGTTGTCTGATGAAAACCATTTAAAATTTTTTTTTTTTTATTTATAGCCACATATAGAAATGAGATTCTCACTTAAAGTCATCTAAGACATTTCTTTTTCAAGATTTAGGGCAAGCTGATTCTACTATGGTAATAACAGAAATAAATCAAAACAAATCTTATTTTTTTGATATTGCAAAATGTATGTTCGTATATTTTGGATACCAGAAGGTTAGCATTACTGAAACCGTCTCCTTTATATAAAGAAACTTATATATATATATATATATATATATATATATATATATATATATATATATATATATATATATATATATATATATATATATATATATATATATATATATATATATATATATATATATACTTCAGAAATAGAAAACAAAGTAAAGTATAAACAAGAGGTCGTCAAATAGTGCCCTTGTTTTTTCATGATGTCTCATAATATTTCTTCATTAGTTTGTTTATATATATATACTGTAATCATTATATATATATATATATATATATATATATATATATATATATATGTATATATATATATATATATATATATATATATATATATATGTATGTATATATATATATATATATATATATATATATATATATATATATATATATATATATATATATATATATATATATATATATATATGTATATATATATACCTTAGAATCACCTAATGATTAAGGGGAAACAAGCACTAGAGATATTGTTAGACATCATGAAAAAACAAGGGCACTACAGGAAGACCTCTTGTTCATATATATATATTTTTTTTTTTATTTCTGAAGTATGGTGTTGGAAATTCATTTGAGCTTCACTTATGTTACTGAGGTATGTATAAAGAAACTACTTTTTTTATATTTTCTAAATGTTTTGTGTTAGTTTTTGTCTTATATCCGGAAGTGTTAATGTTTTTCGTAAATATTGTCTTCTTTCCTTCCAAGCAAAGTTGATTTATCTGTCGTTTTTGCAATATTTGGCAAATTACTGCTATTTTATATAAGAAAAAAGACGTCTTCCTCTGTGGTTTAAGGAACCCGACCCCTCTCCCCAATCTCATTTCTCTTCTTCGTGCTAAGGTCACACGAGGGCATTAGTGCCTGTCCTAGTAGTCTTTGATTTAAAAAAAAAAAAAAAAGTTTACAAAAATCTCCCAAT
>NC_089791.1:61659047-61669047 GCF_040412425.1 Macrobrachium rosenbergii
GAGCACAGATTACCTTTTTGGATGTCCTAGTTTTCTAACCCAAACACAAAGAAGTTTGAATTCTCAGGTTTACTGAAAGCCGACTAATGCAGAATTATATGTTCATTTTTATTCCTATCACAGCATACAGATAAAGAAAAATATCATCGTAAACATGGCTGCCAGGGCTCTTCAGGTTTGTGACCCACAATATTTAGATGATGAAATTGCACATATTCGAAATACTTTTAGCAAGTTGAGTTACCCTACCCATTTTATTGAGGATGCTTTGTCTAAGGCTAAGAAAAAGTTTTACAACCCTTCACTCAAGCAGACTGATCACAGCAAGAGATTCATAACGCTTCCCATATCACGAAAAACTAAAATCAACAGCCCAGTTAATCAATAGTACAGGTAATGTTAAAGTAGCTTTCTCATTTGAAAACTCAATCAAATCCAAATTCAATAAAAATAATAGCCACAGAATTAATAGTGATAGTAACAAGAGAGACATAGGAGTATATTCTATAAAATGCAAGCTCTGTAATTTATTTTATTTTGGGGAGACAGGTAGAGGGAAGAACATCAGATTGCAAGAACATAAAAAAGTGGTTAGGGACTTCG
This sequence comes from Macrobrachium rosenbergii, assembly GCF_040412425.1. Lineage (NCBI taxonomy): Eukaryota > Metazoa > Arthropoda > Malacostraca > Decapoda > Palaemonidae > Macrobrachium > Macrobrachium rosenbergii. The sequence goes on from NC_089791.1 coordinate 61,659,651, forward strand.
CTCAAAACAGCGCTATTGCTAAACATTGTTGGGAGAATAATCACGTCATGGATTGGGAGGGAGCTAATACTATATACAGAAGTAGTCAAGTAGGCCATAGAAGGGTAGTGGAGGGGGCTTTGATAAATATTTGCAATACATTAGATGGCAATAAAGCCTTTACGCAGGAGGACCTACATACAGACAGGCTAGTCTGTCATTCCATAAAATTAAATTTCAGGCAGTTTCTCGAGGCCCTGATACTGTGTCTTCCTCATCTCTCCCCGCACAGGTTGTCGAAGTGGCATTTGTCGCAGAAACAACAGGCACCGATGCTGAAAGTCGTTCTCCACCCACGAACCACCTAGTCACCAGTGATGAGCACCGTACGCTCGAACGACAGCCGTTAAGAAGATCACGACGGTTGGCCCACAGATACGGGGAAACTGCCATTACATAACTGCCTAGTCCACACTGAAAGAGAGTTCGATGTTTTCTTGGATCGACTATCACCAAAATTCTTTTAAACGTGTCTTTTAATAAGAAAAACTAGTATTTTGATTCAGTTGGCTGAAGAGGACCGTTGCGCAAACGGTCGAAAGCTCCCTCGTTTTTATCCCCTTTTTTGTATATTTTTGTGTCTTAAAATATACAATTTATCAATTATATTATTGTGGCTTTTAATCATTATTTTCGATCACAATATAGTGATATCCATGTATATATATATATATATATATATATATATATATATATATATATATATATATATATATATATATATATAAACTATACACATATATGTATATATATATATATATATATATATATATATATATATATATATATATATATATAAAACAACTTCTTTCATTCTTCGTCTCATTGTACACCTTGTAGCGTAAACTGTAACTAACTCACCAAACTAACCAGAGATCTCTGGTTCGAATCATGGTCGGGGACAGAGCTATCTAATGGTTTTTCCTGAACTTTTTGTGTTTCTGTTAAGCTAAAACAATTTAGATGTATCTGATTCAGTTGACTCTAGTCCAGGATGAAGATAGTGTAAGTATAAGCAAAAAATAAAGATTACAGTCTGTAGAATGGTCAACTTTCATTTTAACTCTAGTGACCGCTTGATTTTATATATATTATATCATAATTAAGCATTCTGTGGCCTTGGTCGACTTGGTAATCCTTCCTTGTGCCCTCCTCCACAAATGACAGAAAGTCATTTATGAAACATTAAATTTTTTCTCGAAACACCGGCTCCTTTTTTTTCAATGGTAAAAGGGAAAGCGAATGGAGTTAAATTCATATTTTTTATAAACACCTTAAGCTGACGAATCAGTTTGATATTTTCTTAGGAATCTATAAGCATCATTCATCATTCACGCATTATATCTTTACATCTGAAGCAAAATTTCGATAAAAAAACAATAAAGAAGATAAGGTATTTAGGAATTTGTCATAACTATTCATCCTCAAAATTAGTAATCTTTTGAATGTACAGAGAACTGTCATTCAGAACGAGTAGCAGTACAACCCAGCAAATTAGAAGATCCTTTATGCTACTCCAGAAAGTAACGTGTTTAAGGCTACTTTTGTGTGTTTGCAAAGAACACATTGAGAGAGAGAGAGAGAGAGAGAGAGAGAGAGAGAGAGAGAGAACTAATACGCAAAAAAAAAACATGAGAAATGGCAATAACAAAACCGGATCAACTTTTATTTATGTTACAAACAAGAAGTGACACCCTGACACATCACACTGGAAAAAAACAGAGGCACTAAAAGGAAGTGAGGCTTATATTTGACGTCGGTATTTTTTTTTTTTTTTTTTGGTGAGGCTGGGAGGCAGGAAGTTCGATGGAGCTTAGATATATTTACTGACTTGGCATAAAGCAATAGAAATCTTTGTGTCCTAGAATTCGGATTGGCTCTGGTTTCTTTTCGTCGTTTCACCATGTCCTTGTGGTTTTTGGTTTCCTTTTCATTTTTTTAAACCCACTGAAACCATTTGTCAAGCACGTGAAACTCCTCCGTACTAATGGCTCTTTTGATAAGTGTATTTAAAAATTGTTAAACTTGAAATATACAAAAACTGTACATGCTTATATAACGTTAGAACTATTTCGACAGAGGTTACACACTGAGAAGTAAAAGTACAAGAATGAAGAGGCGTGACTGTGCCAAATAGAAAATATTAAGGTTATAATCTCTGGTAAATAACCTAATTACCACAATTTAATGATAACAGTTTTCCTTCGACATCAAGAGATTTTAGTTCTTCGTTTGAGGGTTGGGTAGAGCTCTCGGCTAGCACGCTGTTGGCCCAGCGTTCGACTCTCCGACCGGCCAATGAAGAATTAGAGGAATTTATTTCTGGTGATAGAAATTCATTTCTCGTCATAATGTGGTTCGGATTCCACAATAAGCTGTAGGTCCCGTTGCTAGGTAACCAGTTGGTTCTTAGCCACATAAAATAAATCCAATCCTTCGGGCCAGCCCTAGGAGAGCTGTTAATCAGCTCAGTGGTCTGGTAAAACTAAGGTACACTTAACGTTTTTCGAGCAATAAATTTACTTTTGATTTATTTGTGTGTTTAGACTTAAACTTTATTTTCACTGATAGAGTCTTGTCCTTTGTGCACCTTTGCATTACATTTGTTCATATTTCGCTCCTTTAGATCAGCACTTGTGTTATATATGGAAGCAAAATTTGAGATCAGTAAAGGGATCGTTGAGTTAACTTTTCGCTTATGGGATTGAAGTGTGTTCTCTGTTGGAGATGTGCGGTGAACTGTAGGCATTACCTAAGGTTCTTTGCAGCGTGCCTTCTGCCCCTAACTGCAAACCCTTTCGTTCCTTTTACTGTACCTCCTTTCATATTCTCTTTCTTTCATCTTACTTTCCACACTCTCCTGACAATTGATTCATAGTGCAACTGCCAAACTTTTACTGTCAGTTTCCGTTTCAGCACTGAATGACCTCATAGGTCCCAGTGCTTGGCCTTTGGCCTAAATTCTGTATTCAACTCATTTCAATTCAATTCTGTTGGAGATGTTAGAAACACATAGAAGCACTAACATAAAACAACTTTGCGTATGCTGAGGAATTATGGTTGAGATGACGAAAAATGTAGAGATCCGACAAAGACGGGGAAAGAAAAATAATGGCAGATAAAACCCAGAATGTTTTGAGTTGTACTGATCACATTCGGAAAATGAATCGCAATAAACTAGGGAAAGAAAGATAGGGAAACAAAAAAAAGGGCTGGCTTGCCTGAGTCGGAGAGGTCTTGTAATAAAAGGCTTTCATAAGCCGAGAGTGTGTGAGTGCTATATAAGAGGAGAGTGGTTTAGTGTCTACACGGTTAGACAGACATGATGTAGATGAAGTGTTTGTGTAGAGGTGTAGGAAGCCGCTGATGTTTTGGAAGATGTCTGCACAGGGAGTTCAGGCTAGATTTATCCGTGAAAGGGGTGGACGTGGCTCTGACTGATGATAATTTTTGTCTGGCGCTACAGAAATGTAATGAAATGGGTTCTGGAAATATTTGTTGACATACACACACACACACACACACACACACACACACACACACATATATATATATATATATATATATATATATATATATATATATATATATTTATAAATATATATTTATATATATTTACATTCATATATATATATATACATTCATATATATATATATATATATATATATATATATATATATATATATATATATATATATATTATATTTATATATATTATATTTATTTATTTATAAGATAGAATACGTTGGCGCAAAGTAAAGTACAGCACATATGAAGGACAGGGTAACAGGGAGATAGCCGGTCATCAAAAGGTGATACATTTCTTGCCGACGCGTTTCGTAACAACATAGTTACATCATCAAGGCTAAAGGAGAAAACAACACAAATTAAAAACACATGGAATATAACTTTGATTTTAAGAGTCTCAACAAATTATACAAAACTTACATTAAAACCAAACAGTTTAAAAAGCGCCTGCTAGACTAAAAGTTGAAGGCTGAATGATTCGGAAAGGAGGGAGAAGCAGCGAAGAAAACCGGCTCAAGCCAGATACAGCTGTACAGAGGTGGTGTGATTGTTCAACTTGGGCACTAACTGCTTAATAAATAATGACTCTAAGATAAACAGTTCATATAAACGGCTTGTTTGGCCCAAGACAGAGAATTTAAAGACAGCACTTGCCCCAGATGTAATATGGGGACTTACGTAGGTTCGACTAAGCGATTGCTCAGGGTCATAGCTGATTCACATAATGGTGTCAGCCATCATACTGGCTGCAGATTGTCCAATGACTCCGATCCCGAATTTTCTAATATCAGAAATCACACAAAAATTTGTAATACCAGCATTAACTATTCTGACTTCTCTGTCTTGGGCCAGACAAGCAGTTTACACGAACTGCTTATCTTAGAGTCAATATTTATTAAGCAGTTGGTGCCCAAGTTGAACAATCACACAACCTCTATACAGCTGTATCTGGCTTAAGCCGGTTTTCTTCGCTGCTTCTCCCTCCTTTCCGAATCATTCAACCATCAACTTTTAGTCTAGCAGGTGCTTATTATATAATTTTTTTTAATGTAAGTTTTGTATAATTTGTTGAGACTGTTAAAGTCAAAGTTATATTCCATGTGTTTTTAATTTGTGTTGTTTTCTCCTTTAGCCTTGATGATGTAACTAAGTTGTTCCGAAACGCATCGGCAATAAATTTTTCACCTTTGATGACCGGCCATCTCCTTGTCACCCTCCTTCTATATATATATATATCCTATATATATATATATATATATATATATATATATATATATATATATATATATTATATATATATATATATATATATATATATATATATATATATATATATATATATATATATATATATATATATATATTCTATATATATATATATATATATATATATATATATATATATATATATATATATATATATATATATATATATATATATAAAATCATGAATATATGTAATATACAAATGACGATAATATCAAATTCACGCAAATACCGCCATGAATATTCACGATGGAGAATTGTCGCCGAAGGGGAATTTATATAAGTGATAAAAACAGTACAGCCTACTCGACAAAGACATACCTCTTGATAGCTCAGTGGGAAAAGTCTACTGGAGTCGCTGAATAGGTTTCGTGACAAGGGTTCGTGTCCCGACGATTCCAATTCATTTATCACTTATATAAATTCCCTTCGGCGACAATTCTCCATCGGAGATATTCCTCCGGTAGCATGAATTTGATATTAAGCGACATTTGTAGCTTCATGATTGTATATAAATCACGGTGTGATAAAAAATTTCATAATAAGAGCTGCGTGTTCCAAATGTACCAATGATCTGTCATGGTGGAGGTGGGTCATTGCCGAGGTTTAGTACAATTTCCCCGCTCATGACGGGTAAAAACAGTACAGCCTACTCGGCAAAGACTTATACCTCTCTTGATAGCTCAGTGGGTAGCGTCTACTGGAGTTGCTGAATAGGTTTCGTGTCAAGGGTTCGTGTCCTGATGATACCAATTCATTTATCACTTATATAAATTCCCCTTCGGCGACAATTCTCCATCGGAGATATTCCCGAGGTAGAGTGAATTTGATATTAAGCGACATTTGTGGCTTCATGATTGTATATAAATCACGGTGTGATAAAAAATTTCATAATAAGAGCTGCGTGTTCCAAACGTACCAATGAACTGTCATGGTGGAGGTGGGTCATTGCCGAGGCTTAGTACAATTTCCCCGCTCACGACGGGTAAAAACAGTACAGCCTACTCGGCAAAGACTTATACCTTTCTTGATAGCTCAGTGGGCAGCATCTACTGGAGTCGCTGAATAGGTTTCGTGTCAAGGGTTCGTGTCCCGACGATACCAATTCATTTATCACTTATATAAATTCCCCTTCGGCGACAATTCTCCATCGGAGATATTCCCGAGGTAGCACGAATTTGATATTAAACGACATTTGTAGTTTCGTGATTGTATATAAATCACGGTGTGATAAAAAATTTCATAATAAGAGCTGCGTGTTCCAAACGTACCAATGAACTGTCATGGTGGAGGTGGGTCATTGCCGAGGCTAAGTACAATTTCCCCGCTCACGACGGGTAAAAACAGTACAGCCTACTCGGCAAAGACTTATACCTCTTTTGATAGCTCAGTGGGTAGCGTCTACTGGAGTCGCTGAACAGGTTTCGTGTCAAGGGTTCGTGTCCCGAGATACCAATTCATTTATCACTTATATGAATTCCTTCATGACAATTCTCCATCGGAGATATTCCCGAGGTAGCGTGAATTTGATATTAAGCAACATTTGTAGCTTCATGATTGTATATAAATCACGGTGTGATAAAAAAAAATATATATATATATATATATATATATATATATATATATATATATATATATATATATATATATATATATATATATATATATATATATATATATATATATACATATATATGTGTCTGTGTGTGTGTAAAATTTCGTCGTATTAGTTCTTTCTTCGGAACATCATTTGTTTAAAACTTAAATGTTTATTCCTGATATTGTTTAGTATGTTACTACTTTCTGATTAAACCCTAACCAATTCGTAGGCACTTTTTTTCATTGTAAATTATCCTAAACGTCATTAATAATCTAGGACGACTCTGCGATTATCGCATTTAAATAAGTTTCTATTATGGCCTTCACTCACTACAGATAAATAGAATAAACTAAGTAATGAAAAGAGAAATGGTCAAGAAACCTCATGGAAACAACAACAAAAGCCTCTGAAGTGTTTTCGTCAGTATTTTAATGTTCGGTTAAAATTTCAGTTTCCTTGGAGGAAAGATCATAAGAAAACAGACTATATTTTGTGAGTGGAGAACTTTGCTGGGAAGCCCTTCAATGCCATACTATCTTAGGAACAGTGATGTACTTGCAACAGGCGTGTATAGAATCCCGTAACTAACTTATATGCATATTTAATGGTTACTAAAAACAAGGAACTTTTAATTTTGATAAAGAGAATAATGGTGATAACTTTCTTACTATTCTTATCTGTAACTTTTATACTTGACAATAATTTATAATGATCTTGGCCTACTTTCTTCCCATTAAAAGGTATTGCATATCGTTTGAATTGTGCATACTCAGAAGAGAGGTAATGAGGCAACATCTGCGGTAAGTCCTAAGCGAAAGATTTCCTGGCATTTGAAATTTATTGTTGTTGTTTATAGCACAGATGTAAAGAATAGATATCTGTCGGTGCCAAAGTTAACATGGTGCATATTCAACAAAATTTCTGTGAAGCAAGGCTAATAGGATCAGACAACCGAAATAAAAACGAAATAAATCTTATCAAATGAGCCTGAATGCAGGAAACACATAATATCGAGAGAAGATTAAACCTTGTAGGCCTAATTGTGAGCTGTCAGCCAATATATGATACGCATGAAACAAAATTTCTTAAATTGTGGGGAACGTTTTAAGTGCGAGACGGCAAAACTAGGAGATAGAGTGAATTTTTGCAACACCAGGAACAGAACTGAAGTTCCAAATGTCAAACAGTATATTTTAAAAACATTGAAGCATCGAGTATTTATATTTAGGCAACACCTCTCTTCTGGAAATTGGCTTTGACCCACATAAAACTAAAAATAAATGGGACTTGTATAGTGCACTCTGACTATTCATACATTATATAAATTTATTTGAATGATTTTCCAAAGTATTTCAGGTAACAGCAAACATTTTTTTTGTGCAAATGTTTTAGATAAAAGCTCTCTCTCTCTCTCTCTCTCTCTCTCTCTCTCTCTCTCTCTCTCTCTCTCTCTCTCTCTCTCGTGTTTATTGGTCTATAAGCTCCATTAAGCGAAAGAGTGAAAAACGGTTCCGTGGGCAGTACTGAATGTTTGAAAATAAAGTGATACCCATTAATCCTCTTACCGTAACATCTATTGTGCCCCTCTGAAGTTGAGAACAGAGCCATAAAACTTTCCACAGTAATAGTATCGAATACTTACCTGACCAAAGGAAATGTTTGATTTTTTGCTTTTTTTTTTTTGTTTTGAAAGATAACCATTTTAGGGTGGAACTTTTTTTCTTATAATTAGCGACTGCGATTTGTGAAGGCCTGTGAAAATAAGATACACACTGAGGAAAAATTTGTGTTAGAAGAAAATTTGCGTTATAGAGATATATATATATATATATATATATATATATATATATATATATATATATATATATATATATAGAGAGAGAGAGAGAGAGAGAGAGAGAGAGAGAGAGAGAGAGAGAGGTATTTGTTTGCTAAAATACAAGCTGAGAAGAGAATAGTAGTTGTAGGAAAAGATGTCTGTCATATTTTCTTTGTATTGGCAGTTTTAAAAAACGACTACACGCACGCACGCACGCACGCACACAACTTACTGGGGGAAACATCTAGGCATCACCTATAGATCACCAGGGTCCCAACCAGGAAATAAGCATGGGTGACATTCTCTTAGAAACCATAGAATATCCGGCCCATGCCATCTCTTATTACTCTCTGGGATTCGTAATTTCCGGTTACCATTAGTGACCACCAAAAAAGCAACTGCTGCTGCTCCTCTCTTTTCTCTTTTACATTGCTATGGTTATTATGTTCCCTACTTCACGTTTCGCTAGTATGTCCTTTTCTTTTCACAAAGCCGGGAGGCTAGAAGTATTCAGTTCAATAATAATAATAATAATAATAATAAATAAACAAATCATTAACACCTTACTGTCTTTTACCCTCCTACTTTGAAATGGTCTCCTGAAACTGCTTGGCATTATTGCTGTAATCTTACCATAGTTAAGATTATTTTTAAGGGAAAGGCCCATCACTTCTTTACTGGTATTTTCCATTCTTTTAAGTTTTTGGTTGGGAAAAACATTAAGTGGTTGGATATACTGGTTTTCATAAATTAATTGTTTAAGGAATTATAGGTTATTTGGGGAAATTTCAACCAAATTGGTAAGGACACCTAAACAATGTAAATGGAAATATCTAATAAAAAATACTTAGTATATAACAGAAAACAAATGTTTATATCTGATTGAAGATTCAAATGTGATTGTGTGTGTGTGTGTGTGTGTGTTTGTGTGGGCACTACACAGGTTCTCTCTTTATTCAACTGCAAATCGATTCTGCTTCAAGGCGCGAAGTGAATTTCTCAGATTCCTTTTGTACGAGGCAGTGTACTTCGACTTCGCCATTAAAGTTTAATAACGCGAGCAAACGTCTTAGTCTCCTTACGAAGTTACGAGCTTCAGAGCATCTGACGACAAAGAGCAAACAATTTCCGCATCGAGTCTGTT
>NC_089791.1:61674047-61694047 GCF_040412425.1 Macrobrachium rosenbergii
TTTCGAGGAAGACTATTTCTTATTTCGGCTGTAGACTCTCACACCACTCCGGGTGACAGAAGTGACACACACAGGTTCAATGTGACCTGGAGATTGTGTCTATAATTCAATTATATATATATATATATATATATATATATATATATATATATATATATATATATATATATATATATATATATATATATATATATATATATATATATATATTTTTTTTATCACATCATATATAAATGATTCATATTCAGTCAGTAATATATATACAAACGTCCTTTAATATCAGTAAGCAAAACGTCCTTAATATCTCTACCTCGGAAATAATATATTTTCATATATGTTACCGAAGGGGAATTTTTCAGTTTGATAATAAGTTCGTCGTCTCGTGGGCTCGAACCCGCGAAGACAAGAACTCAGGACTACAGTGGACGCATTTTAACCCACGCGGCCAGCAAGTGAGGTATAAGTGGATATCGTTTTCCCATATATATAAGGTCATGTCATGCAACACGCCTCTCCTCCTCACGCCTACTGCACCTCTGTAGCTCTCTGTCTCCATAGATTTTTTGGTCTAGGCACTTCCTTGTTAATCCTTTGATTTATATCACTTCACAAAGTTGTAGTGCAATGTGTGTATGTATGTATGTATATATATATATATATATATATATATATATATATATATATATATATATATATATATATATATATATATATATATATATATATATATATATATATATATATATATACATACATAATTTTTTTATTACCAATCCATGTTAAAGCCATAACTGATACGAGAGAATTCTATATTGTAAAGACGAGAGTGCATGCCCCCACCTATCAATAAAGGAAATTTATCATTGTTTGAACAACATCAGGATCATAATTCACCTGAAACTCAGTTTAACTCTTCCTTGACCCACAGATCATCCCTCTTTCAAATTTCACGGAAACCTAACAGGAATACTTTGAGATATCTTTTATACCTTGCGAACTGACAGGCAGGCAGGTACACGCACAGACGTGGATGAACCAAGTTCTTCCTTCTGTATTCTTGTTGAATATGTAGACAAAGACTAGAAAGCTAATTTTGAATATAGGATGGAATAAAAAAAAACCTATTCGTTCAAATACGTGTGTCTGTCATATACTAATTCTGAATCTTAAAAAGCTAATTATCAATACATTTTAGTGCATTTAGAACAATGTTAAATGTTGCCGGCTCCAATAAATTTGCTATTCACGAGAACTCTTGAACGAGAGAAACATTTTACGGTGTTACTGAACAAATACTAACGAGTGCCGTAACAACAAATACTTTTCGTATTTTCCTGATATTTTGCGTTATGATAAGAATTTCGAGTCTTTAATGTCAAAAGGGAACTGAAACTTAAAACAGTTGCAATACGCTTCGTTTAATTACATAAAATCCTCCTTTCTGATTGCAGTTCATTTCATGCTTGCTAAACAGGTAAGGATACCGCAAAAGCATTAGAACGGGACAAAAATTCAGCACAGTTTATATGCAATCATATAAGTATTCATAAACACCAGGCTGATCAACGTAATGCACTATGTCTAGATGTAATGCACTTACGAATATTACTGGAATTGAGCTGACAAAAGTGAATCATTATTTACATTGTCCAGTGACATTACTTTATGGACTCTCTCTCTCTCTCTCTCTCTCTCTCTCTCTCTCTCTCTCTCTCTCTCTCTCTATATATATATATATATATATATATATATATATATATATATATATACTGTATATATATATATTATATATATATATATATATATATATATATATATATATATATATATATATATATATATATATATATATATATATATATATATATGCGTATGGGTGTGTGCTTGTGAGTGTATGCTTGTGCATGAATGCATCACGAGTACTCTTTACCTAGCTTTGTCTTTCTACTAATCAGTTCTTCTGTTTTCTATGGATCTTTCATCCCATCAATCACCCTCACTCATGTACCTACCCAACTATTAATTTTTCTGCCGTACTTATCTCCGGTTGCCTGAAATGAATATGAATATCACTCAATTACTACTCAAGGTCTGGTTGAATAGAAATTGACTAAAAGAACTGGGTGATAATGAATGACTTCCCTCGGTCTGATCTTTCATAATCCAGCTGAAAACATAAAAAAAATGAATAACCAAATTACCATTGATTAAGTTATTCACTTAGACCGCGTTTGGCCATTGATGATAGGTAATTTGGATTTAAAAGTTCATGACAGGAAAAGAGAACAGTTAAATTCGAATGAAAAAGAAGCTGACCTCGTCAAAATTTTATGGTTGAAAATTGCTCTTGAAGAATAGTATTGAATATGTTTCCTTCTCTCTAGAATTTGCGCGTTCTCTGCAGTATAAAATGTTTCAGTTCTTTTCTCCTTCTATTCAAGTAAGTTCCATAATGACATGATTTGCCCTTAGCCTCGAAGCATCAAGAAAAAATCTTTGTTATAGGATGAACGTTATCCAGACAATTTCTCTTTCAAATGTATTTCTGCAATATTCGCATAATCAACAGTATAGTTGCATTTCCGAAAAAAAACTGAAATGATTTTCTCTGTAATTATAAATAAGCTTATTCATGAATACTGTCTGACAATTTCCCTGAATCAGGAAAGGCTTTTAAAAAAATAGATACTCTATTAAAAGTTATGGTCTTTTATCAACACATAGATGAGTGTAACATCTCATTTGCATGTTAGAAAGTCGGACTTATTCACTCCAGTTGTGGTCCAGAAGTTTAAGGATGTTAAACTAATTTATTATCCGAGAAGTCTCCTTCTGAGACGTAATATGCAGCATTGGACAGAAGTATTTTTAACTAAACAATACTTTTAACCTAAATTCTAAAGTAAATCGACGATAAAATTCCCGAAAGCTGAATATGGAAAACTTACAAAATTAATCTTATCTGGCACGCCTACACGGAAGAAAAGGTTGGAAACTGAGTGTTCGGATACAGAGTTAGCACTGGCAAAGCAGTTCATGGAGGAATGGCAGAGATCCCTTGCCGCATACGAGTATACTTGGCGGTAGCGTGTGGACAATAGCCATTTTTTAATTGCCATATTTCAAACAAAAGTTAGAATTTTATTCATGTCACAACTTATATATACCGAGTGATTTCCGAAAGTTCGTAATTGTCAAAATACAATTTTTGTTTTATTTTTATTTTGCTCTGTATCGTTTAATTTGGTTTGAAATGTTTTACCTACATTTTATTTCACGGATATTTGCGTGAATAATGTTTTGTTGAAAAAATCATTTGGCAGAAAATTCATTTACTAATATTATCTGACGAGTAACATAAGGAAAGTTCATTTATATCAGAGACTCACATTTCACTTGTTCATTGTAATACCTTCTTTCTTGAACATTATGCAAGAGTTTCCCGTTAGTGGTTAGTGTATGCAGAATTAGGTGTTACAAACCCTAATAAATTTATGATGACGCTCCTGATTGCAAGAACAAAGAGCCACAATACAACAAACAAACAAAAATAAACAAAATTCTGTTCCTCGCAAGAAAGCATAAGCAATATTTATACTTTCAAGGCCAGGCACAAAGACCATCATATGCAGAAACACTTGCAGCTGAAAACGTTTATGAAAAACGGAAAAAAGAAAAAGGTAATATCAAAGAACGAGAAAAATGGAAAAAACCATTCGAGAGACCGTACCGTGCGCGATGGCCATGGAGCTCTCTCTCTCTCTCTCTCTCTCTCTCTCTCTCTCTCTCTCTCTCTCTTTCTCCGCACTGGCCGCCAATCGAGAGCAGCATGCGTGCCACTGACGGAATGAATAGTGCCATTATTACCCTCCCGATACACCCGAGGAGACACCTGCTGCGACCTCTTATGAAGTGCTTCCTACAGATGCGCTTGCGGGTCCAATGCCGGGCGAGAGGAGGACCTTTCCGCCTCTCTCTGCTCAGATCTCTTTTTGAAGTTGCAGTTACTTCATCTTTTCCTTATCGAGTTTCCGCTTTCTCGTCTTATCTTTTGGGAATCCAATCAGGAAAGGTATCTTATTACTGCACATCTGATGTTCCTTTCCTCACACCCCCCCGCCTCTCATGCCCTTTTCTTTTCCGTTTTCAGCTTCAGACTACTTTTTCCTTACTCCTTTTTCCCTCCCTTTAGCACCTTATGAGTTTTCGGCTCAGCTTCCCATCTACCGTTTTCTCGGAGTAGATTGCTCTCGTATAACCAAAATGCCATTTATGAATATCATCTTATCCCCAATCCCGACCCCATCTTATATCCCCCAACCCTCCTCCACCAAGCTCCCTTATCCAGTCTCTAACCTCATCATCCACAAACCGTCTCCATATCCCGCCATCCCAAGTCTCCCCAATCAAAGGAGACCTGCAAGGGACTGCTGCGGTTTTTCCCTAGACACGGTGGACATAGATTCATGTCCACGTTTCTTTTAGTGTGTCACGATCAGAACTCCCAACACAGAGATGAAAAGAATGGCAGTGGAACACAATACAAGAGGACTTGAATGCGAATGATTGCCTTTTTCTTCTGTTTCTTCGTGCTGGCTGTTTTGTCTGTGTGTGTGTTTGTGTATGTGTAATTGCAATACCCACAATGCCCTCTTAACCTCTAAATTTCCTCACGCATTTTGGATACGCTTGTCACTACAAACCCTTAAGTTCCAGTTGAAGAAACTGAAGAAATGCTGACGTCCGTAGCAGAATTTCTTCACTTTCTTCATTTCGATCTTTAAATTTTGCAGTGACAAACGTATCAAAAAGCCTCAGGGAATGTATAAGTTCAGAGAGCATTGTGGTTATTACAATTGCATACGTATTTGGTAAAATTAAGTGTCCAGAAAATTATATGTATATATATTATATATATAATATACATACATATACATACATACATATATACACACACACACACACAATATATATATATATATATATATATATATATATATATATATATATATATATATATATATATATATATATATATATATATATATATATATATATATATATTGTGTGTGTGTCATGTGTTATTCTAACTACAGCTGCACGAATGGATCAGCCCAGGAAAGGTACAAGACATTAACATTAACAAGAATTGCTTATAATGGATGAAGAAAATCCACAATTATGTATGTATATATATTTATATATGTATATATGTACACATATGTGCATATTATATACATATATATGCAGTATATATATGTATATACAGTATATGTGTGTGTGTGTTTTGGGAGGGGACTTTCTTCACCCGTTTTGGGGTCAAGAGAGCGTGATGACGTTTATTATTACCTATATTCTTTAGTTTCTCTTTTAAATCTCGTTTAATCTTCTTGGGGAAATGTGATCGAGGCAGTTTGCTCCTCGACTTACATTGCGATATTTTTATTTGTTATCTGTAATAATACATATTCTGAAATGTTTCTTGGTATCATATAATTAAATATTGTCATCATTTTACTATACAGCCAATTAATTCTATGTGATATTTCATTTACGTGTACAAAAGAGCTTGATTCTTTTGGCCAATGCTAAGCGAGTATCCACGATGATTAAAGATGGTATTATTTATACATATTACGTACATGCATATATATATATATATATATATATATATATATATATATATATATATATATATATATATATATATATAGTATGTGTGTTTGTGCATATAGAGAAAGATACTTTTTATATATATATATATATATATATATATATATATATATATATATATATATATATATATATATATATATATATATATATATATATATATATTGACTGTATATTCGTTTCTAAAAAACCTCAGTCTTTGAAAGAACAGGACGCATCCAGCGACTACGTAAGGGTCTCAGTGATTCTCACTGGGGTGTCAGACATCACTGAAGTTTATCTTTGATCAAAGTTAAGCGTATCTTAGTTTAACCAGACCACTGAGCTGATTAACAGCTCTCCTAGGGCTGGCCCGAAGGATTAGATTTATTTTACGTGGCTAAGAACCCTAGCAACGGGACCTACAGCTTATTGTGGAATCCACATTATGACGAGAAATGAATTTCTATCACCAGAAATAAATTCCTCTAATTCTTCATTGGCCGGTCAGAGAGTCGAACGTTGGGCCAACAGCGTGCTAGCCGAGAGCTCTACCCGACCCTCCAATGAAGAATTTTATCTTTGATCAGAAAAGAATAGAGTGCCAGAAGATTCTCTAATACCTATTGACATTTCATGGAATACAGCAATTTCAAAATCTTTGGTCAAACACGATGGTATATTTTCCCTTCCGTTTTTAGAGTATCCGGGAGTAAAACATCGATTATCATTTACTAGTCAAACAACCCCAGTTCCATTGTAGTGTACATACGATAGCTTGTTCGGAAATCATTCTCCACCTCACCCTCTTTTATGTCTAGCCTCCTCTCTTGACTTACCTATATATCTTTTAACCACAGAAATTAACAGCAAGTTTTCCAGAAGACTGTTGGTATTTCATTGTGTATCTTGCATTTCCCTTCATGTATTTCCTCTGTATTTTCATTTCGTGATTCTGTTCAGTTTGTAATCTTTTATTCAGTTATTGCTTTCATGTTAATGCTAATACTTAGTTATTTCATTTCTTGTTTTCTCTTGCTTCATTTATGCATGTCATTTATTTTACTCTTACCTTTACTTTACATCATTCTTTATATCCATTTTTGACGTTTTCGTCAACATTGGTTGTTTTTATATATTTTTATACTCAGTTAACCTTATAGTTTTCCTATTATTTAATTTTATTTTCTGTAATTTTTTAGGTAAATAACTCTAATGATGGCGAATGCAATGAATCCCCGAAGACTTAGCTATAGCTCATATATAAATTATGAATAAGAAATTACAATGTCTGTAATTTTATCATGTCTCATATATGTAATATATATATATATATATATATATATATATATATATATATATATATATATATATATATATATATATATATATATATATATATATATATATATATAGGAAAAAATTGTTGAATGATGTATTTACATAAACAATACTTGGTAAACAATTATCTGTGATGTAGTGATCCATAGTTGTATCAGCTTTTATTTAACTATTACTTTTTTTCCCATGTATGTAAGAGAGCCTGCGTACATTTTGAGATTTATGGAGATTCTTCTCACCCTGATGTGTAACATATTTTGTAATAGCTAATGAAACTGGGAGCCGACAATTTTAAATGAAAATCTTGGCAATCACAGAACCCATTACTTCAGCTTATTGGATGCCTCTTCGAGATCATAGCCTGAGTGGATTCATCTTTATATGGCATCGGAGTGATTTTGATTGATTTCTCTGCAATCACCGGAACTACTACAAAGGTGTTTTTCTTGCGCCTGTCATATGCCAAGAGACTTGATATTTCTTGTCTTTCCTTTGTGATCGGACATTCTTTCACGGCTTATCTTTTGTTCATCTTTGTGTTAATCCCTAGAATATTTGGATATAGAAAATCCCTAGTTACATACGTTCTTTAAAACTTCACGGTATAGATATAAGTATGGAAATAAATCATACTCATTAAATCATTAGTGTGTCATTGCAACATTGGTATATCGTGAGTTTGCACTGATGTTACTGATAAACTACAATAAAGAAAAAGTAAAAAAAAAAACATGTATTATGCTTTTACACTTAAAAAAACCAGTAAAACGTGAAGATAGGAGTATGGAACTCCATAAATAAATTTAAAGGACAAAAACTCAAGTGAAAAAGGTATTTCATAATTAAGTTGAGAAATAAAAAGCAAAAGAATGGGGAGACACTTTTTTCCTATATCTTTTTATGTAAGACATGTATAATATAGCCAAGAGGCCTATTATTTGTTATTTAAATCTCACAATCATAGGCAGCCATATTTTATATTATAACTACACTATTTCAGCGAGTGTGGTCTTGAGCATTTTAATACTTATATTTTCATTTGAAAACTTACTTAAGTCCAAATATGGCCCTGTTTCCGTTTTCTGCGATAAAATATTTGCTATCATACATAGTGGGCATAATATCGAATTCGTAAGGGCAAGATACCATTCACATCACCACTGAGCTCCGTAAAAATAAAAGTTCATATAACTTAGAAAAATTGGAAATTAAATGAATTTGAGTGTAGAACAAGTCTAGACGAATCGTAACCACTTCCACGGGATATTTCTTCAGTATTTATAAAGATGGGGCACTGCTTTCAGATTATTTTTCGTCTCATTTCCTTTGTTTATTATTTTTCAAAAGCTTATAAATCTTGTTTTATTTCTTTAGAAATACATAATCTACCGTTAAATCCAGTCTTAAAACGCACGAGCAGTCTGATATAATCTTTTTGGTTATTCTATAGACGGTCATTCAAAATATAATTTCCATTGTCTACTTAAGTCTTTTATAGATATCTACACGAGACGAACGCTGTCTTCTCAAGCAACTTGCATCAATAGTCTCGTTCTAACCAAAATAAGTATTTTCCTCTACCAGTAATTCAAAACCTATCTCTAATCAAAGTCTTCCTGAACCTTTGTATGTCTTTCAGAAGAATATGTAACATAGAATATCGTATTCTATTCAATTTTCGGTTGTATTTAATCAGGAATTTTTCTTTAGGCAAAGCCTCGTTCGTCATCATACGTAGGCTCGCCGTAGCCTCCTTCAAACTTTGCAGTTCATCAAAGTCCCCTATTAATGAGGGTAGTCTATCTAATTAGCTACCATACCGCCAAACTTGTTCGCAACTTTAGCGCCAGTTAGTGATTATTCAATTAAAAAAAATCTGGCGAAGCAGGTAAGGGATGGAGAGTTTCGTCACGTAGATGTTTTACATGTTCTTCACCGTTTGAAGACAAGTTGCCTTTTCATTCGTCAAAATCCTACACCTCACGGAGTTCTCGTAAGTTCTCTCCAGAGTTGCTTGCTTGAGCCCATTAGCGACTGGTTCTTGATCACTTCCAGAGACAAACTTGGCTTCAAAGAAGTTTGAAGTCCCTCATATCAGGTAGTCTACAGGTACGGTCATTGAATGTTAGGTTATTTGATTTCATTTAACCTTATTGAACTTTATTTAAGACGTAATAAAAAAAGATGTCTCAGTGGTGACTTGATTAAAATTAGTGAATGTTATGTCTTCTGTTTTTAAACAATTCTTATAAGGAGACAATACTTCATATTCGCTCACACACTTCAGCTTACGCAGACACAAACATAGAGTATACAGACACACAAGCATATATATAATGTGTATACACAGACACACAAGCACACACACACATATATATGTGTATATATATAATATATATATATATATATATATATATATATATATATATATATATATATATATATATATATAATATTATATATATACAATATAATTAAAATAAACAAGCAATTGGGCTGTAATGACTGACATAGACAAACAAAGGAAGTACACACACACATATTATATAAAATGTTATGTATATATTTATATATATATTATATATATATATATAATTAAATAACATATATATATAATATATATATATATATAACTATATATATATATACATAAAACATTAGCACACACACACACACAAAATAAAAGCACATAAATGGTCAAATATATATATAACAAATATAATATATATAATATCATAATATATATATATATATAGAGTATATATATATATATATATATATATATATATATATATATATATACGTCCCTATATATATATATATATATATAAAGAAACGTATATCCTCCTCTGCAAACACGACGACTCCGACACGGCAACCATTTCAAGAAACTCTCCGGATTGGTCCTACCCTTATGATCTCCTTCACCCTGTTTGTAACCTGACTAACCCATCACAGTTCGGAAACGACCAGGTACTTGTTCCTAACATACCTTATTCACTATATAATCAACAAAGGCACGACGGAAACATTCCAACATCACAGTTCTCGCCCATCACAGTAGTCGGAAACGACCAGGTACTATACCTTATTCACTGTAATCAACAAAGATCAACCTCAACCTCTGAAGTCTTGATACTGAAGCACGTTTATAGATAAAGGTGTTAAGGAATTCAAGAATAATCAGTGCCTGAATATTTTCATCATGAACATTAATCTAATCACCGAGGAAGGACAAGCATCTTCTACGTGCAATATGTAAACAATACCTGTGGTTGTTACTCATTAAACTATTGCTAAGAGGTACAATGGAGTTGATTATGCATAAGAACAGGTCTGATTTAAGAAGAATGAACCACCACCACCCTCGAAATGTTGTGATGGAGCTTTATATTAGAACGAATAACACTTAAATGTAACTGAAACAACCTTGAATATATTGATATTCAAGAACGAGCACTTGGTATTTTAATAATAGGTCTGGACACATATATTTTACGGTAGCTCTATGAGTGCGGTATTTGCTTGCTTGGAACTTGTTGTAAATTTTAATTTTATTGCAAAAGAAAATTTAAGTTTTGTCAAGTATAATAACAACTATATAAAAAATCAAGATTTCTCACCCCCTCACTCCCCCCCAAAAAAAGAGAAACCTACAGGGAGAAAAAAACTATGACTCAATAGAAACAGGAATGCACAAAGAACTTTTTCCATTACCACCATCCGGACAGGAACAATATAGAGCCCTAACGAAAACATTGAAAGTGATATGTTTACTGTATGGCCACCATTTCAAGAATGTCGAGTAATACTCGTCAGTGCAAAATTAATATTGGTCTTGACTTATTTACTGATGGATGTGTCTACCATTTTACTTTGTTCTACCCTATCATACAAAAACAAAAAACTATAAAAAAAAATCATTACTTTAGCAGTACGTATCTGAAGCATCAGCAGAGGATGAGATGTAGTAATCCTATTTTATTCACATTTTTGCCTTCCTTTGGTTCTCCTAATTTCTTCTAAAACAACCGCAAAGGGTTCACTTTTATCTTTGAATTACCACGTCTATGATACACATCTTCAATAATGAGTTGCACGAATCATTCACAAATAACGCTTCTATCCTCTAGCTACTCGATGTACCGAATATCATACACCCTCTTTATATCTTCCACTTTGCAGAGAGGCGAAGCAATTCCTTGTTAGGCTGCAATTTCCTTACCTCGGTGTTTTACGGTTATATTACGTCAATAAAACGCAATTGCATTCACATTTATTTTTATTTAGACGTTAATGAAATGTCTAACGCTCAAAAATGAAACGCAATACGAAAATTATGACAGTTGATGCCTTGTGGTTTGGGAATTATCTCCTACTAAAAATTTTAACAATTTCTTACAAAAGTAACCATTGGTGGTAAATATACTGTGATTAACGCTTTGGAATGATCGTGTACATTCAAATAATCGACTAATATCGACCATATATCAAATCTTATATATCTATTATTGCTTTCAGCTGCCGTAATTGTTAGTAATAAAACGAGCACAAAAGTTTGGAACCATGATTCATTCTTTGTTGCATTTTTATTGCTTCAATGAAATAAACAATAACAATAAAAATTTCTTGTTTTCGTGTTGTTGAATTTTATCACTTCATTATTTGCCTTGCGAACAGCCATTTAATATCGAAGAGTTCGGTCTACATATTTGTTGTTATTATGTTGGGTATTGAAACTCTAATATCTTAATTCCCTTAAGTGCACAAGCTATTATATTCCTCCAATGTCTATCTTTTCTTATTGCAAACTTCAGTTGCATGAGGAACTAAACCAGTTTTATCGTACGTTCTCCCCTTATTTAACAGGAGAGAGAGAGAGAGAGAGAGAGAGAGAGAGAGAGAGAGAGAGAGAGAGAGAGAGAGAGAGAGAGAGAGAGATAATGATCAACTTGTTTTCAGATGAGGATTATATAGACTACTAGTTTTCTCCTTAGACTAATCAGCAAATCACTGCAAAATATTACGCGCTATCTATCAGGATTTTATATATATGACATTTTGGAGATATGGTGAGGCTCTAAAGATACTGGTGGTAGCTGTAGCAGTAGTCATAATAATAGCAGTAGTATTGAATAGGTCTTTACTAAAATTTCTGCATTAACTTACTTCTAGTATTCAAACATCACCAGGTTGAATGTTTTTTTCAAGTCATATATATATATATATATATATATATATATATATATATATATATATATATATATATATATATATATATATATATATATATATATATATATATATATATATATATATATAAATTATATATCTGTTTATATATAGTATATATATATTCATTTATATATATATATATATATATATATATATATATATATATATATATATATATATATATATATATATATATATATATATATATATGACAACGATATGGAATAATGCTTACTGTCATACTATTAAAGTAAGTTTTTTGTTTTTGTTTTTTCTATTGCCCATACCCAAATTATACTGGAATTATCAATCCGTATTTACTTTAAAAAAATATAATAGATGAAATAATTATAAGGAGTTGTTCACGGTTATTTTATTTTATTAACGAGAATAATGACACGGCATCTACATTAATAAGTATTTTTTACTAAGGAAATTTAATATTGATAATGATCATTTGCCTTCGCAATGAGAAATGTCCAATTTTAATGAAGGGGGAATTGCCTTGTATTGAATTGCAAATGACAAATTAATCATTAAAATAGAACAAACAGCCATATTTTCAGAACGAATGGTAAATTTGCACTGATGGAATGAGCATCTTCAGGGCTATTGAACTCTAATGACAGATGACGAAAAGGAAACTATTGCCACGGTAGACAGAACTGCTACGTCCTAAAAATGATTGTAAGTGGGTGCTTGATAATATGGGGACAGGGAGGAAGGAGAGAGTGTGTGTGTGTAACGTATTTTTCATTAAAAGTTCTTGTGATTTAACCTGGAAATATAAAAAGATCATAGTCAAGTATCTATGGACGATATAGGTATGCATTATTTACCATGTATTGGAAAATTTATGAGAAGTTTAAACACTGAGCATCATTTGGAGAGCTTAACACCTCCGTCAGATTGTCATACGCGATTGATTTGAGTATCTATCCTACTCAAATTGGAACCAGAGTTTTTTTTTTTATAATATATATTTGTATATTACGCCAAGTGATGACTATGTGGACATTTTCTTAAACCTTCGGCAGTGCGTAACCATTTCTGTACACTCATTGGTCTCCCACCGATCTTGGCTGGAGTCACGAGCTTAAGAGGCACACACACGCATGCACACATGCACACACATACATACATACATACATACATACATACATACATACACACACACATATATATAATCAGAAAGCTACAAACGTCCTTTAATATCCAATTCACTCTACCTCGAAATAATATATTTTCATATATGTTACCGAAGGGGAATTTTAAGTTGATAATAAGTCCACCGTCCCGTGGATCGAACCAGCGACGGACGAGGAATCAGGACTACAGTGACGCACTAACGAAATCGGCCACAAGAGAGTGTATAAGTGAATAACAACTCCCGTCAACTCACCCGTCGAACTCAGGTGTTTTGCGTTTGGAGACGATATCCACCCACCTCTGCCATGTTGATCGTGTAGTGCGTTTGTCGCACGTAACCATATTATGACTATTTATCACATCACCGTGATTCATATACAATCAAAAGCTACAAACGTCCTTTAATATCAATTCACTCTACCTCGGAAATAATATATTTTTTCCTATATGTTACGAAGGAATTTTAAGTTGATAATAAGTCCACCGTCCCGTGGGATCGAACCAGCGACGGACGAGGAATCAGGACTACAGTGACGCACTAACGAAATCGGCCACAAGAGGAGGTATAAGTGAATAACAACTCCCGTCAACTCACCCGTCGAACTCAGGTGTTTTGCGTTTGGAGACGATATCCACCCACCTCTGCCATGTTGACAGTGTAGTGCGTTTGTCGCACGTAGCCATAATATGACTATTTATCACATCACCGTGATTCATATACAATCAGAAAGCTAGAAACGTCGCTGTGATCAATTCACTCTACCTCGGAAATAATATATTTTCATATATGTTACCGAAGGAATTTTAAGTTGATAATAAGTCCACCGTCCCGTGGGATCGAACCAGCGACGGACGAGGAATCAGGACTACAGTGACGCACTAACGAAATCGGCCACAAGAGAGGTATAAGTGAATAACAACTCCCGTCAACTCACCCGTCGAACTCAGGTGTTTTGCGTTTGGAGCGATATCCACCCACCTCTGCCATGTACCCTTGTAGTGCGTTTGTTCGCGTAAGCCATAATATGACTATTTATCACATCACCGTGATTCATATACAATCAAAGCTACAAACGTCCTTTAAAATCCAATTCACTCTACCTCGGAAATAATATATTTTCATATATGTTACCGAAGGGGAATTTTTAAGTTGATAATAAGTCCATCGTCCCAAATTGGGATCGAACCAGCGACGGACGAGGAATCAGGACTACAGTGGCGCACTAACGAAATCGGCCACAAGAGAAGGTATAAGTGAATAACAACTCCGTCAACTCACCCGTCGAACTCAGGTGTTTTTGCGTTTTGGAGGCGATATCCACCCACCTCTGCCATGTTGACCGTGTGATGCGTTTGTTTGCATGTAGCCATATTATGACTATTTATCACATCACCGTGATTCATATACAATCGAAAAGCTACAAACGTCCTTTAATATCAATTCACTCTACCTCCGAAATAATATATTTTCATATATGTTGCCGAAGGAATTTTAAGTTGATAATAAGTCCACCGTCCCGTGGGATCGAACCAGCGACGGACGAGGGAATCAGGACTACAGTGGCCACTAACGAAATCGGCCACAAGAGAGGTATAAGTGAATAACAACTCCCGTCAACTCACCCGTCGAACTCAGGTGTTTTGCGTTTGAGCGATATCCACCCCACCTCTGCCATGTTGACCGTAGCTTTGATTGTATATGAATCACGGTGATGTGATAAATAGTCATAATATGGTTATTAAAGTGACAAACGCACTACACGGGTCAACATGGCAGAGGTGGTGGATATCGCTCTCCAAACGCAAAACACCTCAGTTCGACGGGTGAGTTGACGGGAGTTGTTATTCACTTATACCTCTTGTGGCTGATTTCGTTAGTGCGTCACTGTAGTCCTGATTCCTCGTCCGGCGCTGGTTCGATCCCCACAGGACGGACTTATTATCAACTTAAAATTCCTTCGGTACACATATATGAAAATATATTATTTCCGAGGTAGAGTGAATTGATATTAAAGGACGTTTCTAGCTTTTCGATTGTATATGAATCACGGTGATGTGATAAATAGTCATAATATGGCTACGCGCTACACACGCACTACACGGTCAACATGGCAGAGGCGGTGGATATCGCCTCCAAACGCAAAACACCTGAGTTCGACGGGTGAGTTGACGGGAGTTGTTATTCACTTATACCTCTCTTGTGGCTGATTTCGTTAGTGCGTCACTGTAGTCCTGATTCCTCGTCCATCGCTGGTTCGATCCACGGGACGGTGGACTTATTATCAACTTAAAATTCTCTTCGTAACATATATGAAAATATATTATTTCCGAGGTAGAGTGAATTGATATTAAAGGACGTTTGTAGCTTTCGATTGTATATGAATCACGGTGATGTGATAAATAGTCATAATATGGCTACGTGCGACAAACGCACTACACGGTCAACATGGCAGAGGTGGGTGGATATCGCCTCCAAAACGCAAAACACCTGAGTTCGACGGGTGAGTTGACGGGAGTTGTTATTCACTTATACCTCTTGTGGCCGATTTCGTTAGTGCGCCACTGTAATCCTGATTCCTCGTCCGTCGCTGGTTCGATCCTAACGGACGGTGGACTTATTATCAACTTAAAAATTCCTTCGGTAACATATATGAAAATATATTATTTCCGGGAGGTAGAGTGAATTGATGTTAAAGGACGTTTGTAGCTTTCTGATTGTATATGAATCACGGTGATGTGATAAATAGTCATAATATGGCTAATGCAGGCGACAAAACGCACTGGCAACGTCAACATGGCAGAGGTGGGTGGATATCGTCTCCAAACGCAAAACACCTGAGTTCGACGGGTGAGTTGACGGGAGTTGTTATTCACTTATACCCTTTTGTGGCCGATTTCGTTAGTGCGTCACTGTAGTCCTGATTCCCCTCGTCCGTCGCTGGTCCGATCCCCACGGGACGGTGGACTTATTATCAACTTAAAATCCTCTTCAACATATATGAAAATATATTATTTCCGAGGTAGAGAATTGATATTAAAGACGTTTGTAGCTTTCTGATTGTATATGAACTCACAGTGATGTGATAAATAGTCATAATATACCACGCATGATAAACGCACCACGTCAACATGGCAGAGGTGGTGGATATCGTCAAACGCAAAACACCTGAGTTCGACAGGTGAGTTGACGGGAGTTGTTATTCACTTATACCTCTCTTGTGGCCGATTTCGTTAGTGCGTCACTGTAGTCCTGATTCCTCGTCCGTCGCTGGTTCGATCCCACGGACGGTGGACTTATTATCAACTTAAAATTTCCCTTCGGTAACATATATGAAAATATATTATTTCGGGTAGAGTGAATGGATATTAAAGGACGTTTGTAGCTTTCTGATTGTATATGAATCACGGTGATGTGATAAATAGTCATAATATGGCTACGTGCGACAAACGCACTACACGGTCAACATGGCAGAGGTGGGTGGATATCGTCTCCAAACGCAAAACACCTGAGTTCGACGGGTGAGTTGACGGGAGTTGTTATTCACTTATACCTCTCTCTTGTGGCCGATTTCGTTAGTGCGTCACTGTCCCTGATTCCTCGTCCGTCGCTGGTTCGATCCACAGGACGGTGGACTTATTATCAACAAAAATTCCCCTTCGGTAACATATATGAAAATATATTATTTCGAGGTAGAGTGAATGGATATTAAAGGACGTTTGTAG
The DNA here is from genome assembly GCF_040412425.1 of Macrobrachium rosenbergii. Classification (NCBI taxonomy): domain Eukaryota; kingdom Metazoa; phylum Arthropoda; class Malacostraca; order Decapoda; family Palaemonidae; genus Macrobrachium; species Macrobrachium rosenbergii. Next base: position 61,691,148 of record NC_089791.1, read on the forward strand.
CTTTCTGATTGTATATGAATCACGGTGATGTGATAAATAGTCATAATATGGCTCGTGCGACAAACGCACTACGGTCAACATGGCAGAGGTGGGTGGATATCGTCTCCAAACGCCAAAACACCTGAGTTCGACGGGTGAGTTGACGGGAGTTGTTATTCACTATACCTCTCTTGTGGCCGATTTCGTTAGTGCGTCACTGTAGTCCTGATTCCTCGTCCGTCGCTGGTTCGATCCCACAGGACGGTGGACTTATTATCAACTTAAAATTCCCCTTCGGTAACATATATGAAAATATATTATTTCGAGGTAGAGTGAATTGGATATTAAAGGACGTTTGTAGCTTTCTGATTGTATATGAATCACGGTGATGTGATAAATAGTCATAATATGGCTACGTGCGACAAACGCACTACACGGTCAACATGGCAGAGGTGGGTGGATATCGTCTCCAAACGCAAAACACCTGAGTTCGACGGGTGAGTTGACGGGAGTTGTTATTCACTTATACCTCTCTTGTGGCCGATTTCGTTAGTGCGTCACTGTAGTCCTGATTCCTCGTCCGTCGCTGGTTCGATCCCACGGGACGGTGGACTTATTATCAACTTAAAAATTCCCCTTCGGTAACATATATGAAAATATATTATTTCCGAGGTAGAGTGAATTGCATGTTAAAGGACGTTTGTAGCTTTCTGATTGTATATGAATCACGGTGATGTGATAAATAGTCACACATATATATATATATATATATATATATATATATATATATATATATATATATATATATATATATATATATATATATATATACACATATGTGAGCGCGCGCGTGTGTGTGTGTGTGTCACACGATGACCAGGTCAAAACTACGCTTGAAGGGTGACCCCACTCTGATGAATCACAAACGGCCGCCAACATTGCGTACTATTGAGATGTCGTCAGACCCAGCAGCCATACTCCTTCCACCAAGCTAGACTCACCCCTGTGCCGCTAGTTATTTTTTGTTATATTTGGCTATGTCCTTTCTTAGCGTTACTGTTTGCGTGAATAAGAGTGTTAAAAAGGGAAAACCCAAGTCCTTGGTTGCTACATTATTATTGAGAAACTATAAATATTCAGTTTTTTTGAAAAAGGAAAATAGTGATTATAAATTATTGTGGTCATGATACTCCTCCTTTTTGGTTGAGGGATAGTGTGTGACCTGGAGCCCGAGTAGATAGAAAACTGCAGTTTCAAAGACATCTCAGAAAAGTTTTCCCAAGAGGGGGAGAGAGAGAGAGATGTGTATTAATAATTTGAATAGAATATTGTAGTGCAGGTTTATCAAGCTGATCAATGAATTAATTGATTTCAGTTAACATAAGAGTCAGGGGAGGTGCAGCTTAGATCACCAGTAAAGAGTCCACGTGTGTAAAGATGTAAAAATTATTACGTTTGACATTCTACATCTGCTTGAATAGCTAACCACACCAGTATTCAAATAATAATCAAATCTTCCCACATACGACTTCATTATTACATAACAATATATATATATATATATATATATATATATATATATATATATATATATATATATATATATATATATATATATATATATATATATATATATATATATATATATATATATGTATTTATATTTATATTTATATATAAAAAATACATATATATAGATACATCCACATAAATATACCGTATATATATATATGTGTATATATATACAGAAAGTTGTGGTAATCTCTTTGATCATTTTCTTAATAACATACGATTATGTCATTCACATAACACCTCAAACAACGGAACCAGAGGTAACTTGGTAGAAATGGGAATAAAAATCGTAAATAAGAAGGATGGGACAAGAAGCCGATTTCAGTAACTCGGTAATTCTGACTTTCATGAATAAACTATGAATCACGTTAACTTTTTACTGCGTTTATCGCGAGGTACATATAAATCATATTGCCTTTACTAAAATATGAGAATAAAATGCTCCATTGGGAGTTTGCATTTGACTTTTATCTCAAGAGGATTTGAGACTCAAAGTCTGAAAAATATTTTCCTTGGACCTTGACCTTTAACCTTTAGATTTTTTCATCCTTTTAGGGATTATCTTTTGCTACTTGGCCTTTCAGACCTGAAATAGAAATCGGGATAAAAGCCTGGTCTATCTATCTGTGTGTCTATCTATCTGCTTACAGATTGATGTTGCAAAGAGAAGGAAGATAAGTGGCATGTCTAAAAAATTGGAATGATTTTGTACAAGGTATTATCCTTGGATTAATGCTACAACAAACAAGTTGCTACTATAAGAGCACTCATTTTTCACCTAATAGCAGTTGCAAGCTGATGATTGTCATATTGTTTCTTGTTGATGTAATATGCTCCAATTAACTGTGCTTTAAAAAGCCTGTATAATTTTGAAAGTTCAATTCAAGTAGAAACTTGAACGAATAGACACAAGAGGACATATAGGAAAGAAAACGATTACACGACTGTATGTCTGAAATTAAGATTGAAAGGGGGCGGGGTCCGGGGCTAGAGTTTAAGGGCTACAGAGAAATGCAGTATATGAACCCACTGTTCATCAATCACAAAGTATCATACATGCATTCTACATTAGCTTACTTGATACTCTCTACTTAGCAAAGATTATTATATCTGAAGAACGTGTTCGCTAATTTTTCATGAGAAAAATAAAACAAGAGAATAACGAAGGTTGTGACTTATAGCTTGATAAAGGGTATGGTATGCTTTGTATGAATGGTGTTTGATGGCATCAAAGGAAGGCCGCAGTGTTCATCCTGAAAGTGGTAGACACTGCAGTTCATGATGTCATTGTCACAAAGCAGGTACTAGGATTGCTCCAGTTAACTAAATCAGATGTTTTGCAGTCAACC
>NC_089791.1:61699047-61709047 GCF_040412425.1 Macrobrachium rosenbergii
AAATGGAAGTCGAGAGACGCTGACGCACAAAGGGAGAAGTATTTGGCTTTGTTGGGGGTTAATGCTGTTGTTGTTCTTGTTACTGTTCATTGGAGGTGCACGCAGCCATGGGGTAACGTCGCTTTAATAGAAGGGAAGAAAGAAACTAATGTCGTAGACATAAAGTTTTATATCGCTGTATACAATATATATATATATATATATATATATATATATATATATATATATATATATATATATATATATATATATATATATATATATATATATATATATATATATATGGGAAGAGTAAAACAGATTCCAACAAAAACTCGTATATCGGAAAGAATAAAAAAACACATCTTTATTTTTTACAATCTTTTCATTGGAGAGAGGGAACGTAGTACACAAGAGACTACCAAAAAACTGTGGTATTGGATAATCTAAGTAAAGAAGAGAGTAAGCCGTGAACAAAATAAGTAAAAGGTGAAGGCCCATGCAGCTATGTTAAGATATCACACTGATAGCAAGCGTTTCAGTAAATTACTGTACCAAGAATTATCTTATCTTATACATATTGGCGTATTCCCACTTGGTTGCGTGCATATTTATTCATGCACATACAACAGGCGTACATTTTCACGCATGTTACCCATTTGCTATTAGTTTACAGGGGAATAAACCTTTTATTTGCTTTACCTGAAATGTGCCCTCACGATGGATCTCCCCCGTCCCCCACCACTCCCTAGTAGAATCTTTTTATCTTGGGGAAAAAAAAACTTACAGTTGGTCCTTAGTTTTCGACGTACAGATTCAGGGCACTCTGGTTCTTTAATGGGGAATCTGATATTGTCTTTGTCATGCCGGTCTTTCTGGAATTGTCCCTTTCATCTGCACGACTTAGCTGTGCAGCTTTGGCAAGCTTATCCATGAAAGCTTCTAGGCCATTCTCATATTGTGCGTTCATATTTTGGCCATAATTGTAAAGGTGATCTCTATTCTAAACAAAACAGTTCTCCTAATGCATTCATTAGGCAACATACAAAAGGAACGAGAAGGAATTGCCCAAGATAAAATCTTTGCTTCGTTATCTCGAATTTCATCAATTAGAATTTTTCTTATTGGCCAACTTAGCCTGGAATCTGCTACAAGTTTCCTTATCAGTTACTTGGCTAACAGGGTATCTTCGTAATTACGCCAGGCATGATCTCTGCAGTTCTATAAACTAGGACTTTTGAAGAGATGCTTTTGACATCAAGGCAAAATACGCAGCTTCATTTTCGAGAGTTTATTCTTCTTAGGCTTAAGACTTCACTTGGTGAAGATTGGGTTGGGGACATTACTTTGACAGTTTACAACTGAGAATCGATATTGAACTTATAATTGTTAAGGGGGAGTTTTTTCTTTTTGTTACGGAGATTGTCAGTTTCCACGCTCCCAGATAAGAGGTAGACGTCATTAAAAGGTGGAGACAACACTGTCTTCGTGATTTTTTTTTCAGATATTTTCGATGTCTTTCAAAATACATTCGTTTCCCCCGGTAGGATCTGACAAGTCCGTAATGGAGTTAATCGTAGATGTCACCTTTAATGCACAAGCAAAATTGCTAAAAATATTTTTTGCATATTTTAATGAAAAAAAAAACTTTTAAAATGCACCAAGCGTATATACAAAAATTCCAACAAAATGCACGTCACAACGTATGATAGGAAAATGATGTGTGTAATGTGGAAAAAATAAAATATTGGAATTCAAAGAATATCATTAAGCGCCTAAAAAGAGACGAAAAAGGAGAATAAAGGTGACAAATCAATAAAAGTCTCGAACCAATTACAGGAAGCCAGAAAGAAAAGACCATTACTGGTGGCGTCGACTAAGCCTCTGCATCAAGAAAAAACATGACGTCCGATATATATATATATATATATATATATATATATATATATATATATATATATATATATATATATATATATATATATATATATATATATATATATGTATGTATGTGTGTGTATTTATGTGTGTGTGTGTGTGTATGTATTTATATATATATATTATGTATTTATATTATAAATATATATTTACACATATATATGTATATATATGTATATATACATATATATATATATATATATATATATAAATATATATATATATATATATATATATATATATATATATATATATATATATATATATATATATGCACTATCTGGTAACATTTTTAGCAATGTTTCAAAAATTCTCTATCTTCCTCAGGCTGAGAAATAGAAAAATGTAGAAATAATAAACGATATATTAGTGAATTACAAGGAGATAACCTACATAATTTTTCATGTATGAAGACAATAGTGTGCGAAGAACAAGACCTATGACATTTATCACACACTGTTATAAGTAATAAAGACGTCTTAACATAACCAGATAAAATATAAATACTTTCATTCAAAATACATTTAGCGTAGTTATCATGGAATGGTGGCTATAGACAATGTAAAGAAGAGGAAAGGAAAGGGACTAGACAATGACCGAAATACTGTGACACTTGAGATATGTAGACTGCCATTTTGTGAAATGCTGAATAGACAGCATTTCATAAAATTGGTTTGAGATTTCTGAAACAAAGAGAGATTGCAGTGAGAAGTTCCAGTTTATCTTTTGCTTTATATTGGATTCTTGGTGTATGAAACTTAAAGTCTTGCCGGTGAGAGTGATTTCTGATAGTTCAGATTCTTACTTTTCTGTAAAAGAAAACTCTTGAGATGGCTATTTGTGTGTCCGTCCGCACTTTTTCTGTCTGCCTTCAGATCTTAAAAACTACTGAGGCTAGAGGGCTGCAAATTGGTATGTTGATCATCCACCCTCCAATCATCAAACATACCAATTGCAGCCCTCTAGCCTCAGTAGTTTTATTTCATTTAAAGTTAAAGTTAGCCATAATCGTACTTCTGGCACCGCTATATGTGCCAACAACACAGTCCACCACCGGGCCGTGGCTGAGAGTTTCATACACCAGTATATGCTGTACAGAAAACTCGATTGTTCCAAAGAAACTTCGGCGCATTTTTTACTTGTTTATGTTACAACCGGTTACAACTACTAATATGCTAGGCATTACAACCAGAACCGGTGAACTGGTCAAGACCACAAAGATAAGCCTTTTGGTGAGGGGTCTTTCTTGCTTAGGTAAGAATCAATTGCAAATCTGTTTGTGGAGAAAATGTTTGTCTGTAATTGTGGATAGGCATTTTTTAATATTATACCAAGATTTTTTCGTGGTAGCTTCATGTATCTGATGTCCTTTGGTACATTTAAATTCGATATTTGTGAAGCGAATTTGTTATCAAGAAATAATCTAAAACTTAAAAAAAAACTGGATATGCAATAGAACAACATTTTTTTCTAAGTACTGAATTTCCCGGTAGAATATGATGGAATTAGCATAATGCTATGTTAGCAAGGGCTTTGTACCATTAATTTTCAATGACTTAAAAATTATTTATTTACCGATTTTTCTGCCGAGTTCTTGGCTATTCTAAGCTTTTGCTATGATGACTGTCACAGATTCGTATGTATTCAGTTATGAGCTTGTGTAAACTCATGTGAACACACACATGTACTGTGATGAACATATATATATATATATATATATATATATATATATATATATATATATATATATATATATATATAATCATGAAGTTATATCAAATTCACACCTCATATATATATATATATGATAAATACACGAAAACCTGAAATTCCAGTCAGACTCTGAGCTATCAGGTTTCGTGTCAACCCAGGATACCAATTCATTTATCAATATGAATTCCCCTTCGGCGACAATTCTCCGTCGGAGATATTCCTGAGGAATTTGATATTAAGCGACACCTTGTAGCATGATTGTATATAAATCACGGTGTGATAAAAAATTTCATATATATATATATATATATATATATATATATATATATATATATATATATATATATATATATATATATATATATATAATATAGATTTCAGACTAATCAAGATCGAACCTCTTTCAATTGAAAGGCAAAGGGTGCCACTAGCATACAAGTCTAAAAGAAGTTGGAACCTGAGAGCAACTGCACCAGAGCAACTGCACCCAAGGAACTACCTGGGCAAGCTAACTGCTTGCATACCAGCGTGTTTTCCCCAACTTCCTGACTCAGCAATGACCCAATTGACAGCATTTCATTCGAATTATCCCTTCTGAGTGAATAAGATAGAAATAATCAACACACAATCACGTGTGGAAGAGAAATAAATTTCTGACTCACATCAGGATCGAACCCAGGTCCTTCAATTGAAAGGCAAGGGCGCTGCCCACTAGGCCATACAAGTCTAAAAGAAGTTGTAACCTGAGAGCAACTGCACCCAAGAAACTGCCTGGGCAAGCGAACTTCTTTTGACTTTTAGACTAGTGGGCAGCGCCCTTGCCTTTCAATTGAAAGACCTGGGTTCGATCCTGATGTGAGTCAGAAATTTATTTCTGTTCCACACGTGATTGTGTGTTGATTATTTCTATATATATATATATATATATATATATATATATATATATATATATATATATATATATATATGTGTGTGTGTGTGTGTGTGTGTGTGTGTGTGTGCGCGCGCGCGTGGGGGAGTGCGTAGTTATGCGAGTATGCGTGCGTCTGTATATTTAGTCGTGTGTGTATATAAGTGCATGTACGTGTTTCTATTACTGAATACATGCAAGGGCCTGCCTACTGAATAAGAAAACAATTGGACCTACAAGTCCCGCTTATTATAAAGTTTAGCGAATAGCAACGCATTCTTAATTATCCTTTAATCATTTTAATCAGTTCAACAATGTAAATAAAGTGTGGTTTTCGAACGTGCTGGTTGCTTAATTCCTGTTATGTATAAAAGAGTATAATGACAAAGACCTTCTGTATCAAAATTCAATTACGATTTGTGACTACTAAATTTTGGTACGAGTACAACGATAAAGAAATCAGATATCAACAAATTTCTATGGACAGACTAGGATTTTTCCATTCACCGAAACCATGTGAATGTGTTTGTGCATTCTTAGAAATGTCTGATTCTGTGTGTCTTTCACTGAGAGAGAGAGAGAGAGAGAGAGAGAGAGAGAGAGAGAGAGAGAGAGAGAGAGGCCACGTGAACTGTGTTTTTAAGTATAACAAAGAAACAAACAATCACGCAAAGTCTGCTTCCCCCAACCCGTATATCTCATAGGGCTCACGTTTCCACAAAGGAGACGAAGCGTAGGTAGGGTTAAGCCTTCAGTACCAACGGCATCGTAAAAAGAAATTTTCCTCGTGGGACGATGAGGACGAGCTCCCAATATCTCCGTTTTATTTCACAATTCTCGATTTTATTTTCTGCCTTATTTTAGAGTACGAGATTTCATCTCAGATTTTAACGTCTTTGTCCAGTTTCTTAAATTGCTTTCCTTGTCTAAATTCAGATTGTATTATTTCATTTCCCGGCTCTTTTTTTTAATTTTGTACTTATCTATAACGTTTGATTTAAGATTCCTTGATCTAGTTCATTTTCCATATTTAGTTTTAGTTTATTTACTTCTACTTTTTATTTTGTGATTATAAGAACATTAGTATGAATTCCCATTTTTTAGGTCTTATTTCCCTAAACCTTCATTACCAACATCACAAGCATTTATTGATCAACATATGAATTTGAAAAAAAAATATTGTTCATTAAAACTTATGTTTCATTTCCTTCTTCCATGAACTAGATTTACGAGTATCGGCTCTCATCGTCACCTCATTTAACCATTTATTCACTCCTTAATTTTTACAAGACTTGTACTTTTCTTTTATTCGTAATACGAAAGAGCATTACATTTAATTAAATTCCGGAGGGTGCCACTGCAACATGAACGTTGAGAGCAAGGCCTAAAACATTCCCCTAAGGACTTCCATTCCCTTGTTTACTTTCATTATTGTGATGTGTATGCGAATGAGAAAAAGAGGGAATTCTCGTGTGTAATATAATGTATATTTTTCCTATTGTTCTCTCTCCCCTACCTTCCGTTTCCACACACTCTCTCTCTCTCTCTCTCTCTCTCTCTCCTCTCTCTCTCTCTCCCTCGTTATACTTTATACCATAACAAATCGTTAATTGTGATGCATATGAATGGATTAGTTATAACAAAGAAAGTTATAAAAAGTCTCGTTTATTCACATACGTGCATATATATACACATATATATATATATATATATATATATATATATATATATATATATATATATATATATATATATATATATATATATATATATATATATATATATATATATATATATATATATTTATATATATGTATATATATAAATATATATATATTTATGTACATATATATATATATATATATATATATATATATATATATATATATATACATATATATATATGTATGTATATATATGTATAGTTATATATATACATATATATATATGTATATATATGTATAGTTATATATGTATGTATACATATGTATATATATATATATATATATATATATATATATATATATATATATATATATATATATATATATATATATATATATATATATATATGTATATATATAGACAAATAGACAGATAGATAAAAATATAGATAAATATCAACTATGTATTTTTGCTTTTATTCGAGCTTTACATGTTATAATGCAACCAATGAGCAGGGTGGTTTCTGATGACAATTAGTAACTACTTTCATACAAGGATATATTCTCATATAAACAAACACATTCTCATAATCTCTCTCTCTCTTTCCTCTCTTGAGAAATCCCTGCACGACCCAGCAAAATCTAGGTGTAGACATAATTACCTCATAAAGAATGAACGGACACCGTAAGGTTATCAAAACTAACCCGAAACTCCTCCCATTTACCATTTTCGGACCACTAAGACACCATCTTTTTCTCCCTACTTGCCCGTAAAATGGCAAATAAAGAATTTACCCACATCACGCGATTTGTTTATTTCTTTCATTTACTTATTCTGATTTTCCTTGGCTGGTTTTGGAAAGCTTTCCATGTATAGGTTTTCAGTCCTGAAGTCGTTAATGATTTCGTATTTTTGGATGATTAATTCGTATTCATTCATGCAATTGGTGATTTCTGCTTTGAACGTATTCTTTGTATGTTGCAATCGTGACGGTAAAGAATTTCAAACCAGTGCGCCATTAAGTAGGAGAAACAGGGTGGAATGAATATGTATACAATACTAGTTCCACTACTTACTGGAGCCGAGTTTCTCATTACTTTTGAAGCTTTATTTTTTTATATTACACATAATATTCATTAACTATACATCTATCTTTATAAATGTAAAAAATTATGGCTGTATAAAAATGATGTTATCTCAAGTAAATCGCGAAAGTTTCATACAGAAAGGAAGTGATATATCTATATATTAATTTGTATTTATATATATATATATATATATATATATATATATATATATATATATATATATATATATATATATATATAGATAGATAGATAGATAGATAGATAGATAGATAGATAGATAGATAGATAGATAGATAGATAAATAGATATATAGATATATATATATATATATGTATATATATATATATATATATATATATATATATATATATATATATATATATTATATATATATATATATATATATATATATATATATATATATATATATATATATATATATATATATATATATATATAAATATATAAAAATAAATTAACATGAGATATATCACTTCCTTTCTGTATGAAACTTTCGCGACGACTAACATCATTTTTATACAGCCTTTTACACAGCAAAAGTTTTGGGCTTGAGACGTGAAAAAGGAGAATCAAAGTTTTTAAGAGTCGACCTCCAGAAGAGCGAGAATAATTTCTCTTCAAATAACACCTGAAATTTTTTGTCAAAATGCTCATCAGAGGCAAAATATCAAACGCATGAAAGTTATTGCATTTTATGATATTATCATTAAAATTGATTTTAATTCCTTTGTATTTCTAATTCTGTGGATTTTACAACACTCGGGCTAAAGTCATGTGACTAATAAGATATGCAATTATTTTTTATCTGACAACTGTCATTTCAAGAGGTACCGTTATGTAGATAAATTCACTGTCTTTAAGGCAATTTCTCTCTATTTTTAATTTTTCTCAAATTTTGAGAGAAAATACTAAAACAGAATGGCAATGGCCTGTGAGTGAAGAAAAAAAAAAGGGTTTCTAATTTCATACTCGAAATACATTCCATTAAACTTGCATAATATTTAGGAAAATTTGTGAAAGCCTTAATTAGCCTCATTTAGTGTAACTGGGTCCTTGTTAAAAGGTTACAAACACCTACTCGCATCTTTTTTTATAAATAATTTTAGCACTTATATATTTCACTGCTGCAATAATTAACATTAAACCACGTGATTTATTTTTGAGTTTTCTCAACATTATTTCAAAGGACAGGGGTCTTTCTCCCAGTATTACAAAAAGTTTGATTAAAATAATTTGCTACCGATATACGTGGGGTAAGTTGAAAATAAGTAGAATCATAAGGATAATAAAGTCAGGTGAAATCAAGTTTTGAAAATAGGAAAGTCAGCAGAGACACTGTCACAAATACGATGTATAATAAAGGTTTAGGAAATCCGTCAAAATATGTCTTAATCCGAAAAAAAATCATGATCCCAAATCCATTTTCCATATATTCATATGGAGGGCAACGACCTTTTAACTTCGGAAGCAACAGCATTTCCACTTCAAGGTAAAATCTCCAGAGGTGAGCAATCTCTAACCTCCAGGGGAATTAAAGCCTTGGCAGCAACCGCTTCCCTAATCCTCTTTCCCATCAAGTTAAATGCAGTAATGCTCAGTCTCCCCAAGGGACGGGAATGGAAGTTCTTAAAAGTGATTTTCAAAAGACTTAGCTTCGCTCCCTGTAGGCACCCTGACTTCTCTCCGGGAAAAAAAAAGAAGAATCCTTCTACCAGCTACCGCTTTATAACATTTTCCAAGGCACCTTACATTTCCTTATCAGTAGCACCGAGCTGGTACGTAGCACATTATTTCCGCAGAGTTTTCTTAAGAATTCTGTCATCTACCTCAAACATCAAAGTGCCTCGCATGAATCCCACGTCATCATTTCTTTCGATCTCGAGGATTCTGTGGCCTTTTCCAGTAGACACTATGAGATATTCCTCTCTCTCTCTCTCTCTCTCTCTCTCTCTCTCTCTCTCTCTCTCTCTCTCTCTCTCATCCATAAAGCCTATTCGTTACCCTCCCCAAAGTCGCGGCTTAATTCCCCTCCGATTACGTCCCTCCAAACTCTGTCACGAACATAAGGCGTAAACTCCCCGCTCAAAGGGGAGAGCGAAAGAGTCAGATTTGTTCGCTTGTAAATATGCTAAATGCATTAGCAGGTAGAAGTACAAGGCTGGGAAATGCTATTTGATATAAGCGAGGTCAGAATGACTGCTTGCTAATGGTGGCAACTGGACTTGCAAAATCATTTTTGTATTCGTTGAAGCAGTAAAGAAAATACCTTCATTAAAATAAAAAAAAAAAAAAAACGAGCAAGACAAAGGTTTCTTTATTTTCTTGAAGAGGCGCTTCAAGGTAGCACTGGTGATCTCATGAAATTTTTAAGAGTGCGTAATTTGTATCAGTACTGGTGGTGTTCTTTATTTGCCATTTTATTGGTCAACAAAGGAATACGAATGGAATTATTTGTATTGTTTCCTGAGGAAACATTCATACACACGCACATTACTTAGATACATCTTAATTCGACTGATACATTTATGTAAAAGCTTAATTCAGCTCTGGAAATGAAAAGGTTATTGTAGTGGCATCAAATATATATATATATATATATATATATATATATATATATATATATATATATATATATATATATATATATATATATATATATATATATATATATATATATATATATATA
>NC_089791.1:61711547-61729047 GCF_040412425.1 Macrobrachium rosenbergii
ATCACAAATTTTTACAGCCGCTTAACACACCAAAAGTTCTCGGCCTTTAGTGACGAAAATAAAATGTTTTAACCTCCAGGAGAAAGAAGCCAGAATAAATTGCGTTTAAATATGACAAGAAATTTCCATGCAAATACCAGTTAGAGGACCATTTATCAACGATTATGTGACATGAAATTTTTAATGTCAACTCTTTACACTGGAAAGACTCCTGCTCAATTCATTTTCGTCATATAGAATTATTTTCATGCAATGTTTTCATGAATATTATTTCTATGTAGTTTATGTGTTTTAGAAAGGAAAACCAAGGATGGTGTAAAACTAGAATGCAGATCGGTCAGTTTCCAATGGTTTACGTTAGAATAATGACCGACCAAAACAGACTTTTGCATAAAAATTAGTTATTACGATTTAATCCCTAACATTTTTCTTTATACAGTTTTAATTTAGCTACTTACATTTATGCTGGACATTAAAAGCGAAATACGAATGTTATAATAGCAAACTGGTTATATTAAAATGTCTTGTTTTTTTTTTTATCTTAGGCTTAACATTTTTCATTTTACATTTTGAATAAGATTCAGGCTAGATGTCGAAGGACGTATATTTTCGTAATTTTTATCCTTATGCAATTTTCTAGGTTTCTAATATAATACTTATTAGTATTTTTCTTAGTGTTATAATGTCTATCATAATTTATTAAAATTTAGAATACCTTTATTCTGAGAATTAGGTCATTATTTTTGCCATATTTCACACAATCGCTGAAGATGCAGAGTATTCGCGTCTGATCAAGTCTCGTGGCCTTAACCTAATTCTCCGTAAAATTAAATATTTAACTCTGACAAGGAATAATGAAATAAAACCTTGTGTTTGTCAGCTCACGGACATTTTATACATCTCTTGTCTGGTACCACCCCAGAATACATGCAGGACAATACCGACCGATATTTCCGTACGTAGAAATGAGACGTCACCAGAAGGCAAAAGAAAAGGAAACCCTAATTCTCATGATCAAATAAAAACAGTTATGACAATGATCATGTGATTAAAGCTATTTAAAGATATAAAATTCCGGGAATAAAAAATGCCACCAAACAGACATCAATTCTGTGGCACACCCCTTCCTACAAATCATGTCTCTGACATGATAATGGCCTAACTGTCAGAATAACCAGAGAGCCGATTTTCATTCGATATCAGTAGAAATCGTATGATAGTTACAAGATTTTTGCTCTGAAGGACCACATGTTAATACAGACGAGCCCTTACTTTTTTTATTACCATAAATGTCGAGGTCTATATTTTTTTTATTATGAGAGAGATATTGTTCTATTATTGCTATAATCGTCTTGCTTTTCTCTACGTTAATCCGAAACAGTTAGTGCTAACAGGAATTTTTAATGGACATTCACAATTTAACCTACAGAGTCAATTTCCGAGCAGGATTATAGAAATAAAAAATATTAAAACTTGTATTGATCTCACATATTTTAATAGTAACAGTATTTGAAAATAGGTGATGTACCACGTAAAGCTTGGAAGATCATCTGAAGGCTGAGATGATATAATTCGGTGAGTGAACCAACAGGGACCACCACCGCACAATTTTTAATCTGGCCTCCACCAATATACTGACAGGGTTGAGCCTTCTTAAATTCTTGACAGGGAGTTTCAGTTTAAAGGCAGAATTTCCGAAGGTGAGCAGTCTCTAACCTCCAGGGAAGGTAAAGCCTTGACAGGAAGTGTTTCTCTAATCCTCTTTCCCATCAAGTTAAATGCAGTAATGCCTTTTCTTCTCCTGGGAGGGCAAAAGTCCCTTAAACTGTTGTACGAGGGATTGAACAACAAACCCCACCCCAGCTTCAAAATATTTTTTAGTTTCATTACTACTGAACTCCCGATATTTAGGCATAGTCTGTCAGCTATTGTTGAGGATAGCTTAGACATTTCTCTCTCGTATAACCTTCTTTACTTGAGCCTATAAGCAAACTTTATTTCCAAACTTTGGCTTTAGACATCTTCCGTAGATTACCCGTTTAACGAAATTAGTATTTATCATAAAATCTCGATTTTTCTTTTGAGTAAAAGGCTATCCCGAGTCTCTCTCTCTCTCTCTCTCTCTCTCTCTCTCTCTCTCTCTCTCTCTCTCTCTCTCTCTCTCTCTCTCTCTCATCCATTCAAACGCCATTTCAAATCTCCCCAAATCCCAGTAGAGTTCCCTCTCTGACTTCATCCCTCTAAACTCTGACCCGAACATATGGCTAAAGTCCCCCATTCAAAGGAAGCCGAATGGAAGATTGTTTTGTTCAAAGTATTTCTGCCAAATCCATTAGCAGATGTTGTCGGGTCTGGAAAACAATAGTTTGCATGATCAGATAAACATATCTAGGAAACTGGGCGTTGAATATAATGAAAGTTTGAAAAATTCTTCCTGTTTAAACGTATGCTCTTTTAAGACCGACTTACTGCTTTTCACAGAAATGCTTATGGCACTTCTTATGGGTTTAATAAAATCGCACGATAATTTGTGTGGTCAAATAGATTTTTTTCTTTGAGCAGCAACGTCGTTAAAGGCCAATCATGTTTACAGTGCAATAGCAATATCTGTCTGATGACATGCTGATAGTAAGTTAAAAAAAAAAATAACAATTTCATGTTGACTGGAAAGCAGACTGTGTTTCATCATGTGTTCCTGTTATTATTTTTTATTTTATATAATTTTGAGTATGGAAAACTTGAAGACATTGCGATTGCCTTTTTTTTGCCATTCAGTGGCATCAATATTTTAGGGTAAAAAGGAAAAAAGTAAGTGCCACCATTAAAAACTTATGTGCCAGGTACCAGGCAACCATTGAAAAAATAAAGAATAATCAAATAGAGACTGCTCTTTATCCTGGACCGTGAAAATTTTGATTTTAGGATGAAGGTTAACCAAAATTTGTATCCTAAAGTATTATTCAAGCAATTGTTTTAAAGGTAAACAGAATTTAAAATCGACATTTCTATCAAAGTTTATAAATTAAATTTTAGATGACATCAACAGTTGCTGTGAAATTCTGCCATGCATCATCGCAGCAGATAATTGATGGAACTATGAGTATCTTTACTGGAGATTTTGTGTTGCTTTTGGAATTAAGATTTTTCTTTATAATTACTGAGATGCAACAGCCTGATTGTTTTAGTCGAAAAAATGTTCAGTTAGCGATTCATTTCGGTATATAGGTATAGGATGTACTAATATCCGAAGATATACGTCAACTTAAAAGCTGAACCTTTCAAAATATATAACAACACACATTGAAATAACCTGTACATTTGAAATTTTAGCACATTATGCAAAACAGACCGTTTTTACAATGTCCATACCCAAAATAGTGATACCAAAATTAATTGCGTCTTTGTACTTCCGTGATGAGCAAATTTTCACTTTATATAAGCAGAAATTATGGAAAATGACCAAATTAGTTGACTGCCACCATCGATGAAGAAAAACCGAGAAATCGAGAAAAAAAACTTCGTTTGGTCAGGAATACGGAACACATAGTTGTTATAACATGTTAGTCAAGCCATTGTACAAATTACATTTATGAGGCTATGTAAACGTTAAAGCACTCTCGATTCTAGAAACCAGAGAACTTTGATTTGCAGGCAGCTCTAGTAGAGATAATAGATATCGAACCTCAATGAGAGATAATACTTTGGAAGCCTTCCTGATGTTTATTTCATCTCCAGGTTGAATGCTTTAATGATCGACAATCCCACGAGAGGAGAATAGATACGTAAAATTGATTGACAAAAGATTTAGCCTTATTCCCCTCCTCTTCAAAACTTCACCCAGCCCTGACATTTATCTCACCCATATTTTTACATCCATATACTATCACCCCCAAGAATCTTTTAGGGACTTCATCCTTCTTACCTGACTTCTTGCAAATAAATGCATATCTCAAATTCAACATCAAATATTCTATCAAGAAATCTTCACTAACCTAAATTCCATCCGTATGCGTTTTTAAAACATCTCTCTCTCTCTCTCTCTCTCTCTCTCTCTCTCTCTCTCTCTCTCTCTCTCTCTCTCTCTCTCTCTCTCTCCTTGATACAAGCTCCTCTCGTATCCTTCAGAATTCCCAATTAATTTCCCTGCTCACTACATCCCAAAACTCCGCCCGGAGAAAAAGAATCAAGTCTTCCGTTTCGAATTCGGCCGGAAGAAAGATGGCTATGTTCTAAGGTGAATACCTGAAATTCATTATTGAAAAAGATTGAAAGTTATTTTGTATATCCTCATTATAGAAATACCAGTTGGTGACTTACACACACACACACACACACACACGAACACACGCACACAACATACACATGTATTATATATATTTATTGATATATACATATGTATATGTATATATATATATATATATATATATATATATATATATATATATATATATATATATATATATATATATATATACACACATATATATATAAGGAAGATATTGGTCAATATATATATATATATATATATAATATATATATATATATATATATATATATATATATATATATATATATATATATATATATATATATATATATATATATATATATATATATATATATATATATATA
The DNA here is from genome assembly GCF_040412425.1 of Macrobrachium rosenbergii. NCBI lineage: Eukaryota > Metazoa > Arthropoda > Malacostraca > Decapoda > Palaemonidae > Macrobrachium > Macrobrachium rosenbergii. The sequence continues at coordinate 61,716,180 of NC_089791.1, forward strand.
TATATATATATATATATATATATATATATATATATATATATATACACACACACACACACACTGACTAACGTTTTCCTTGTAATATCTTCTATTAGCTTGGTCGTATGTGCTCTTCGATAAATCTGCTTGAATTCGGCCTTCGGGAAGAGTATCTGTGATTTCATTTTAAACGGTAACCTCTCTCTGCTTTTTCTTGTTGCCATTCATTCTAAGTTTCAGTGCTGAATTACAGTTGTATTATATTTAGTTGTATGACTTACCTAAAGTCATGAAACAATTAATTAATCTCATGGGTGTATTTTTTTACAGTTAAATATTAGAGGTTGCGTAGGAAATTCTATATGAAGACCTGTGTCAATTTCTATGGTACTATTAAACAAATAGAAAAATATTGCCCTACTCGTTAGAAAATATGTTTAATTCTTTGATGGGGAGATTTACTTGTTTCAAAGAGTGAATGATGCTTAAATAAGAAATTATTAGATCAGGTTAGTAAGGAATAAGGTCTGGTCACTGAGTTCGTTTCTTGACATTAGTGTACATCTGAACCAACTTTCCCGTCTACTCCAAGTGGAAAACATACTTGGTTAAAATGTTAGAAGTGAACAGTTTATAGGTATAGGTATTTTGTCCTTGAGTATTTTTCTGGAACCCTAATTCTTATTCTTAAAAAGCAGTCATGCATAGCCAACGTGAGAAAAGAGGCCTATTTACACTTTCTTCATTAATCATTTCCAAACGACAAACCGTTATTGTCTGTCGCCCCCCTGCTCTTGAGGTTGTAATGCCTTCCATCTAAAAATGGGAAGTATATTGATACACGTCAGTGTAATACATTTGGGAAACAGGATTTTCTGTTCACATCTGTTCATAAAAATGGAACCTGTTTGATTATTTTGATTTTTCCGTTTCTAGACTATCATTCATGTTACCCTAGAAAAGGAAATTCTAGGTAACAAAGACTAAGAATAAAAGTTAACATATGAAATAAATAAGACTCTCACAACTAAAGCAATAAATTAAACTTTTCTCTAATCCAATGAAATGCAACTCAGAAATATCGGATTTAGACAGATAGATATCAGCACATCACGAGTGGCACAACAGCTGTGAATATTTAGAGCAAATCTAGCATTGCTCCTTGATAAGAAAGAACGAACTTCATATTATCGTAGGAGAGGAAAGAAGCATTTCAATTAAGTGACTATAAATTCCTTCTGCATCAAGGACCCTTTCAGAGTTAAAATCTCTAGACTCCGAAACCAAAGCATTCTTCCTATCCAAAGATAAAATCTTCGGAGGTGCGCAATCTCTGACTGCCAGAAGAACGAAAGCCCAAGCAGGGACTGCTTCCCTTATACTTACTCCCATCAAGTTTGATTGGGTTATACTCTTTAATCTCCAGGGAGGGAATAGTTCTTGAATACTGCTTGCATGATCGACCTTAATTTTCCCGTTCACCAAAACATTTCTTGGACCCATTGATCCATCAACCTTTCCGTGGATTCATTTAAAGCCTTTACTTTATGGTCTTTCTCTCAACCAGTAGGTAAGTATTCTGCAGCACTTATCCTGCTAATTCCAAAAGGGTGAAGAGGTGCTATTCCATTTTCCGTAGTTTACTCTCTCTCTCTCTCTCTCTCTCTCTCTCTCTCTCTCTCTCTCTCTCTCTCTCTCTCTCTCTCTCTTATGTACACACATTCGACTTCAAGGCTTCAAGTTACATTTAACATTCGTAAGTTTTAGCAGTAAAGTTTTTCCTTAGAAATGCATATCAGTTTCTTCTTATCATCTTTGAGCTTCTCCCTTTCTATGTCTGTGAAGTGTGGTCTATTTATAGTGTCATTCCTAAATCCCATCTAAATTCCCCTCCGACTGTATCACCCCAAATTCTGTGAAAAAGGAGCCGGGGGAGAGAAACATTTTGCCCAAAATACAACTTTCCGGATTTACTTATTTCTTAACTGAAAAGTGACGTATTTCCCTTCAACGTAGAATAACTGACAGATCAGAGAGGGAAGAGAAAAACCTCCACAGCTTATCTATGTTGAGTGCTCCTAGAAATAAATTTTACGTCATCAAAACCAAACGGCAAAACTTTCTATATTCTGAAAACAATATTATTTTCATCTAAACGTATATTTACCGGAAAGTTAAAGCAGTTTTGACTCTTCAACCCAATGATCTGTTTTTACAGCTCTGAAATTTCCTGCATCAAACTTTGTACATCAAACCGCCCTAATTCTTTTCTTTTACCCTTCCATATGTCCCTCTTGGACTGTCTTATGGTTGCTAAGCCATCTTGCACATAACATCTTCAGTGTCTTTTTTTTTCTCTCTCAAAATCAAATAGCTCAGTTGTTCACAGACTTAAAATTTATTCTCCATAGTTTTAACAAGTCCACAATAAAGAAAAACGAAGATACTAACTATTAAATTTCTTTTTTCTCTCTTGTCACTTTTACCGTCACTGTCTCTTTGTGTTTAACTCTCTCTCTCTCTCTCTCTCTCTCTCTCTCTCTCTCTCTCTCTCTGTCCCTTTGCCATATCCATACAAACCCTACTCTTATCCTTCCGAAATCCCAACTAAATTCCCCTCAGACTACATCCCTCCAAAGTTGGTCGCGATCAGAAAGCTTCCTCTCCCGAGTTCAAGGGAGGACCGGACGAGGGACAATTTCAATCGTTACTAAACTTGTTACATGGCTAGCAGATACAAATAAAATGTTTGATACAGACATTCTTTGCGGGAAAGAAGTTGATGGTTTTAACTAGGGATAAGTAATAATTTTTATCACCGAATTTATATAGACATACATATGTGTACACACACACACACACACACACACACACATATATATATATATATATATATATATATATATATATATATATATATATATATATATATATATATATATATAGAGAGAGAGAGAGAGAGAGAGAGAGAGAGAGAGAGAGAGAGAGAGAACGAGATATATATATATACATATATATATATATATATATATATAATATATATATATATATATATATATGTGTGTGTGTATGTGTGTGTGTGTGTGTGTGTGTGTGTATATACGTATATGTATGTAAATAAATATATATCCTGGTAAAATAATTTGGTGATCATAGTGTCAAAGTATGATTTATTTGTATTTATATTTCCCTGTCCTGTAAGAGAATAAAATCCTTCATTCATTTTTACTGAAGCGTATACGCTCGGATACTGAAAGGTCACTTTCATTTCATGTTTCTGACACATAGTTTTACATATAATTTTTGTATTTTTGATGTGCCTATATTTCCCTCTTATCTGTTGACTTTATTTAACAAAATATTAAGATTTTATTATTGCTTTCTTTGCTCCTGAGTTGCATCATCAGCCATTGATGCATTTCCTTAAAAAAAAAAAAACTATGAACGAACCGTTGTAAAAGAGATTTTAATTCAGTACTCTTCTAACAACAGCAATCCTGCTTATGACAAACATGTCTAATTTGTTACTGAAACCAGCGTTGACAAAGATCTCTTTAAGTGCTCCACTAAAGTTAGATTTTTACGTCACAAGGGGTTATCCGAATTAAAGAAAAGATGTTTAGTTTCCTCTCAGTTAAGGAGACGACAGACACTTTAACCTCTGATTTTGGTACCTGCAACGTGAATTAGATTCAGCATTCGCGTCTCTTTTTAGCGGAAATATATTTGGGAATATAAGACAATAAAAATCTGACACAAAAAAGTACAGGAATTTGAATCTAGGTTGTGCGTTTTTCAAGTTCTTTTACATAATCATAAAGATGCACTGAAGGACATTAGAGGGGAGGCCTATTGCACTAATCAGGTTTCAGGCTACCGTAGACACAGAATTGGTTCAAGCTAATGGCTAAATTTATAATTTCGTGTTATATTCTGTTAAAGAGTATTTGCGCATTCTCTCTTTACATTTTTATTCAGAAATCATAATTAAAAACTTCATTACGTTTCATGGGATTTTAGATATAACGAAATCGTTGTCAATAAACACAATGAAAAGTCGAAAAAACTCATCGTAAAAACCAGTTTGAACGTATTCATCGATAACACATCATAAAATTGGAACTGACTAGAAAAAAAAGCAGGAAAATACTTTTTGCCTCAAGAATCAATGATAAATCCGGTCTTTATTAGTATTATACAAAGTCAATCCCTGTAGACTCTAAGTAAGCGCGCTTCTTAAGATAGAGTATCCTGTTGTGGGTAATCTCTTCCTTTTGGGTATATTTAGCCTTGCATCCCAAAGACAAACTTATTTACCATTGGCGCTAAAATATTTCTTCACTAAATACAATGACTGACAAAATCGCCATTCATCAACTTTCCTTCATACATCCTTCTCTCTTAACCAAAAGATACGTATTCAGTTAACTATGAGTAGTCACTTAAGTGTTATATTTCTTTTTAGCTTTTTGGTAATTTCCTCTTTCTGAAATTTCATCAAAGTCCCTTTATTACGATTTCACACAAAACTTAGAGTAAATCCCTAGCCCTTTCTCCATACTTCATCTCTCTCTCTCTCTCTCTCTCTCTCTCTCTCTCTCTCTCTCTCTCTCTCTCTCTCTCTCTCTCTCTCTCGTGCTTACACTCACGCACACACACATAAACACACCAGCATAAACATATCCAGACAAGCCCACTTTTACAGTACCGCATTCCCCGGGAAATAATTTTCTTCCAACTAAACCCCACCAAACCCTCTTCCGAAGATTCAGGAGTCAATCTCTTACTCAAAGCGACGCAGAAAGAGAGTAATAAGCACTGATAATTTGCTAAAAGCATGAAGTAATAATTTATAATGAGACGAATGCTGGTTGGTAAAAAACAAAAACCTGTATAATAAGATTATTATCAGGAAAATAAAATCTCCTTGCTGCCTTGTGAATCTTTCCTCTCTGCAATATCTCGTTAAATGTGACTAGTTTTCAATAAATATTGCAGAGGCACTCTGTTCTGGATGAATACATTATGCTGCATGAGTTATCATACTGTCGGGAGCATGGCTTGAGGGATCGCTGGCTGTGACTTTTTCATGTAGTCTTAAAGCAACTTTTTGAATTTTCAGTAGTTTGCAGAGCAAACTGTATTGGACTTTTGCATTATGGTGCCTGCGATTTATGGAAATAATTCTCATCTGCCACTAGATTTTCACTCACTGAATGACGAGTTAATTAAAAAGGTTTTAAGAGAACGTTATCAGTTCTGGATCGCGAAATCAAACTGATTCCAAGAGATAAGTTATTTGTGCATTTTAATTATTCTTTCAATAAAACATCGAATCAAGGGAAAAGATTATGATAAATCAGATATATCTGCAAAATGTTTAGAAACCACTTTTCGCAAGGTACACGGTACTTACAATAAGCTTGTCGCATAGCAGTGTAATACCTACTTAAGTGATCTATGCGTATCATGACATTTATGTCATTGAGGCTTTCACTACCATGATGGTAATTTATATGGGCGAGTAAGTTCGGTGGAGTTAAGTTATCGATTATATTCAAGATTTTCTACATAAATTTCTAACATTGTAAACTTTGGTGCTGCATCATTTTAACGACCGAATAGACAGGTCTTCCGAATGAGTTCTTTTAGGGGCTCATTTTATTAACAAAATGGCAATATTAGAAATATTAATGGGCATTCACTGTGTATATGTATATAAATATATATATATATATATATATATATATATATATATATATATATATATATATATATATATATATATATATATATATATATATATATATATATATATATATATATATATATATATATATATATATAAAATGCATGTATATATGTTAGGAACAATCGTTTGTCGATTGTTCCCTTGGTGGATTGTTGCCTCCTTTTGTTTTTTTGTTTTTCTTGTTGGCGAGTTGACGTGGTGGGACGGTGTCAGACAGTCAGGTCCAGGACAGCAGCAGGTCACGGCAGTAGAGCAGCGGAGAACATTCTTTTTGGACGCGATGGTTGTCGTATCGGCTCTGTCGTGAGAGTTCTGGGAGAACTGTTTCTGAGGACGTGATGGTTGCCGTGTCGGCTCTGTTTAGTTGTCCTGCAGTGTTGGTTTTTACAGTTCTCGATTTTTTTTCCTTTATGCTGCTTGTTTATTATTTATTGTTACTATTGTTGTTTATGATTTTATGCTGCCTGTGTCTTATGATTTTTTTTCGTATTTATGTGAATTTTATGTTGCTGTCATGTGTTTTGTTCATTGATTTTGGTATTTTAAGTTTTTGTTCTCTCCTGGACCTGACTCACTTGTAAATTTTTGTAAATAAATTAATTTTAGGTAACTTTTTATTTTTCTGCTCCTCTCTCCTTTGTTTGTCACCTCTCGTCAGTCATTACAAATTGCTCGTTAATTGCTTGTTTCGTTTAGAACCTGTCGATCTCGAGAGGCGAGATCCTAAGATTGGCGACCTTCCCAGGATTGGTTCTGTTTTGGTTGGCGGGGTGTAGCTGCATCGGGGGAGTATTTTTGTTTGTAAAAAAAATATTTTGTAATTTTTTTTTTCTGTTAGGTAGGGAGGTGTTAGGGACAATCGTTTGCCGATTGTTCCCTTGGTGGGTTGTTGCCTCCTTTGTTTTTCTTGTTGGCGAGTTGACGTGTGGTGGACGGTGTCAGACTTCGCCAGTCAGGTCCAGGACAGCAGCAGGTCACGGCAGTAGAGCAGCGGAGAACATTCTTTTGGACGCGATGGTTGTCGTATCGGCTCTGTCGTGGGAGTCCAGTCTGGGAGAACTGTTTCTGAGGACGTGATGGTTGCCGTGTCGGCTCTGTTTAGTTGTCCTGCAGTGTTGGTTTTTACAGTTCTCGATTTTTTTTCCTTTATGCTGCTTGTTTATTATTTATTGTTACTATTGTTGTTTATGATTTTATGCTGCCTGTGTCTTATGATTTTTTTTGTATTTATGTGAATTTTATGTTGCTGTCATGTGTTTTGTTCATTGATTTTGGTATTTTAAGTTTTTGTTCTCTCCTGGACCTGACTCACTTGTAAATTTTTGTAAATAAATTAATTTTAGGTAACTTTTGTATTTGTTCTGCTCCTCTCTCCTTTGTTTGTCACCTCTCGTCAGTCATTACAGCCCAATTGCTCGTTAATTGCTTGTTTCGTTTAGAACCTGTCGATCTCGAGAGGCGAGATCGTAATAATATACATACACGCATATATACATAAATACATAATTACATACCAGGTTAACTCGAATCGAATACAACATTGAATGAGTTAATATACAAAACGAAAAGATATGCACTGAATTAATTTAGTTTAAAATTTAATCTCCAAAGTACGAGTATTTTTTTGATCAACCTTTACAAAAATTATGAGATATAACATACAACTCTATTTTATTTAACTGCGCCGGATCTCCAATGGAGGGAGGGGCACAATAATCGAGAGATTATGAAAAACAAACTCGAATAGTTCGTGGACACAGAATTTGTCGAACAGTTTATAATTAAAAGAACTTGAAGATCATCTCTCTGTAATTATAGTGGGACGGCAAATCTCTCTTGAATGGAAAAGACTGAATTTTCCTGAAAGTAAAAAACTCCGGATATACACAGTCTCTAACCTACAAAGTCCTAACCACAGGATCTGGTTTCCTAATTCTCTTCTTCACAGACTGAATTGAGAATTGACTGGCCTTGCTAAGAAATTGTAAAATAGATTTCTAAAGCTGACTTACATAAAGATTAGTGTTATACTGCCCTCACCAAGTGAAAATTTCATAGACAAATACAGTATATCACGCATTTAACTTTTAAGCCAATCGTCCGTTATAGTCCCATGTGTGGTCACATTCCTATCTATCCAGATTAAGCCAGCCTTGTGCTGGGACGGGCACTTGCTCTTCAACAGCTCGTAAACTTTCCTATCACATTTTAATTTGTAAAGTATCCTCTGAAGTACGAGTATCTTCAAGGTGCTAAGACATCTTAGATGTACAGTAAGTGCGACTTTTCTTAAAATAAAATTCCCTCAGTTTTCTTTAGATGTCCAAGACATTTCTATCACTACTTGTAAATTCTAAGGAGTCTGTGTGTGTGTGTGTGTCTCTCTCTCTCTCTCTCTCTCTCTCTCTCTCTCTCTCTCTCTCTCTCTCTCTCTCTCGTTTATCCATACAAGCCTCACCCTTATCTTCAACAAAATCCCCCTAAATTCCCGGAGTGACTACATCCCCTCCCCAGGCTCTAACACGAACAGAAAGCGTCAATTCTTCCGTTCAAAGGGAGTCCTACAAAAAGTGCCTAATTCACTGCTTAGGTCAACAAAGGCACAAAGGATTTTACAGGAAACGGGTCCAAGTCTTTCAATGGTGAAGCGAGGTTGGAATTTCTGAACCATGTTGAATTACATACATATATATATATATATATATATATATATATATATATATATATATATATATATATATATATATATATATATATATATATATATATATATATACATACACATATATACATGTGTATATATATATATCTATATATATATATATATATATATATATATATATATATATATATATATATATATATATATATATATATATATATATATATATATATATATATATATATATATATACATATATACATGCATATTATTTTACTTATGGACATTAATTGCTTTCAACATAAAATATAGGTTTTTCTGTTGTATTATGATGTGATTTGAATGATTTTGAGGTTTATTTCCATCGCAAATGAATACTTATCCTTCCACCACCCCTCCCCCTATAGATAACAATTTGGGGGACTCTCCTTGGGAAGCGGGGTTTTGGGTGGGGGAGACAAAGTAGGTAAAAACAGGGCAAAATGGAGGAAAAAAAACTAAATATAACACTCAGACATATAAAATGGACCGGTATGCAGCTATACACTGAATTCGAAATACATAAAAACACTTGAAATGGGAAAACCCGAGCCAAGAATTTTACATGAGAAAATGGCATACAAATGCACTATATGACCAGTTATTGCACGTCACATTGTAGTTGTGCACTAACCTAACCTTAATTTTCTGACCTAACCTGTCACTGAATATATCTGCACCTGGATGGGCATGTTCGGGATATGCACCACCATGATATTTGCCTATATAATCGAGCTCATCACACAACTGAATTTCACTATCCATACCTTTAAACTGATGGCGGAAAAGAAAATCCTTGGTCTGTTGGAACCGTATTGTTTTCTGATTGGTTAACAATGAAAACGTCATAAATTGACAGCCAGTTACATAAAGTGTGACAATTGACGTCATCATCTCTTTTAACGAGGACCAACAAACCATAGCATTTTGGAGAGAATCAGGTATGTTTGCAGATGGCAGTTGTAGATTGGCTAATTGTCGAAACAGTGGCCTGAAGCACCTGTCTTCGAATGGCAAAACGTCAAAAGTATTACGTAATTCCAAAAACGTTTGTTATTGGCTGAAATCAATAAGAGTTAAGCGACAAGAGATGAAACAGGTGATTTGAGTGGTTGTCGATAACAAATAAACAAATGAACAAACTCAGGATACTGATGATTGGTGTAGAAGGCAAATATTAAGACGTCATAAAATTACTTCCAATAACAGAAGTTGAAAGGTGGAGCCAACAACCAAAACAGATGGGTTCTATGCGTACGCATTGAGAAGATAAATTTACCACCTACTAGAATGAGATTTACGAAGCTTCTACCTAGTAGAATGAGATTTACAGAGCTGCCCGTGCCCATGAAAAGAATAACATTGGACTTCAACTTTTCAGGTGAACTCGCTAACGTTTTTCTTGATTTTTATAAGAACTAGGCATTTGCGACAGATAATATTATACAGAAATACTACAAAACACTTCCTTAACATAGTGAACCAAGTTAAAATACGCTACATTATTAATGTCCATAAATAAAATAATACCTACATGCGTATATATATATATATATATATATATATATATATATATATATATATATATATATATATATATATATATATATATATATATATATTGCTACGAATGTCCAAGGGATACTTACTTGATTCTGGGCAGCAATGGATGAACACAGGGAGCTCTTCATGTTATCAAGAAATCTCCTGGATTTATTACACATCTGGCTCAATATTAGGGCAACTTCGTTGACCCAAGAAGCAAGGGAAAATACTTAGGCTTAAGGCCTCCTCCATGTGAAGGAGGATTACGTAAACTCGAGTGTTCTCTTAACTAATTATATTTACATAACAAAACACAGATCAGAAGAATGACGAATTACTGGGCAGGTAATAATAAGGGCCTGCTAAATAAATGAATCCTACACAGGATAAATATTCTACACCGATGATGTCTTCAGAACAGGAAACATCGCAGAGGTGTAGAGAAGGGGACTGCACATGGGAGAGAGCTGAGTGATTCCACAGTCGAGGCCTATCTGCAATGTATGCAAGATGGTTACTTGCAAGAATAATAAGACGCTCAAAGGGAACTGAGGGAATGCACAGATGGTGCCAAATAACCCAGTTCAACACTAAATGCATAATTATGTTAACACTGAATGCTCCAACACAAATTACTGAAGGTGATCGCACAATGGAAAATAAATTAAAATCAGACAGAGAAATAATAGGAATCGTGACTGACTAAGAAACCATATTCCGGTACATCATCTTCGTCAAGATCACAGTGTCCTCATTCGATGGGGAGCTGGCAATGGAGGAGGGAATTAAAGGAAATGCCACTACAAAAGTATACTGGTTCGAACCTCGGGGTCAAACATGCGGAAGGTTCGAGGGTCAGGCAAGGGTAAGGACATCTGTCCTTGGTGGCGTGTGCGTGCTTCGCTTCTCTCTCTCGATTGCCGTTGCATCCTCTATAAATAACTGCAACAATTGCACCTCGGCATCTAGGTAGGTGGCGCAAAAGGTCAATCTTCATCACGTTTTCTATATAGACCACAGGGCATCAGTTAAACCTTGTGGATGGTTCAACATGGGGGCAGTGCCAACTTTCTCTTTTTTTTTTTGGCTCCTCCTTTGCTTGCTGCTTGACGCTAAGAAGTTACAAAGGTCGCCTGGAAACAAGGCCTTAGGCAGTCATTTGAACAGAGAGAAAGGTTAGACTTAACCATTTTGGGGAATGAAGAAGAGAGTTTATGTAGGGGCAAGTGGAAACCCACATTTCTGGTAATTAAAACAATTGAAATTAATTTTATTTCTTTCTCAGTTACGTTACGGGCATAAAAACGGGTGAGATGGCTTGGAAAGAGGGTCCATCATTGAAATATATATATATATATATATATATATATATATATATATATATATATATATATATATATATATATATATATATATATATATATATATATATATATATATATATATATATATATATATATATATATATCTTTATATATATATATATAATATATTTATATATATAATTTTATTACATCTTTGTTTTCTAAATCTTGTTAGAAAATAATGAGAAAAGTTCACAGTGAGTGAGTTTTATTACAACTTGTGATGGAGAATGAACTTTCTAATAAAAAGTGAGGAATTTCAGCTGCTGGTAGGGCACGTCGGTAATCTTAAATGCTCTCTCTCTCTCTCTCTCTCTCTCTCTCTCTCTCTCTCTCTCTCTCTCTCTCTCATATCATAGTCATTGTTTCCTTCATTTTTCTTTTATAAGTCTATGGGGACTGTTACACTTTTACTGTTTTTTGCCGTTATTTTATCATGTTAAACGAAAAATATCTTTGACTAATATTTGAACTAGGTTGAGGATTTTGTACAGATGCCTAAACAGCCTCTCCAATAAGGATCCTTTGAAGAAGCTGCTCGATTTTAATCTTCCGATCGTGATTTTCAATAAAGTCTTTGAAGATAGAACCTCGGCTTCAATTTGTATGATTAACATAGCTACACTTAGAGTGACTCCTAACCTCTTACCAGTAAGCAGTAGTGTTTCCCAATATAAACTTCAGCATCAGATCAGAGCTTCTGAAGATTCTACGTGCCACTGTTTCGTAAGGCCTTGACGAATGACAAACTGACATGCTACAGAAGAAAGAACCGTCTATATTTTTACCGCAAATCGCTTGTAAAAACCCGTTCCCGGTGATTGGACTCGTACTGCAAAACCCGCTCGACTCCGGAAACAACGGCATTTCCATTTAAAGATAAAGAATCTCTAACCTCGTCGGGAAATAAAGCTTTGGCAGTCAATGCTTCGCTAATCTTCTTTCCCATAAAGTTAAATGGAGTATAATACTCGATCTACCCAAGTGAGGTGGAAGGATGGTATTCAGTTTTTTTTTTTTTTTTATCTGGAAATGATTTAACCTCGTCCAACCCATCCTTAGAACGTATCCTCATTTTATCCATCAATCAGTCAACTACTCGTAAGGTCTTTAATTCTAACGTATTTTTCCCGAGAGTAATCCGAAATATTGTTTTGATACAGGTTACTCACATGAGTTTTTTATTTTTTATAAAACCTACGTTAGGCCTCACACTGAAATGAAAAGCCCCTCTCTCTCTCTCTCTCTCTCTCTCTCTCTCTCTCTCTCTCTCTCTCTCTCTCTCTCTCTCTCATATCCATACAGACTCCGCTTTTATCCTCCCTAAATCCTCACTAAATTCCTCTCCAACTACATCACCTAAATTTTATCCCGAACACAAACCTTCAGCTCCCAGTGGAAAATGTTAACGAACTGACGATAGTTTTGCCCACGAACAAATATGATAAAAATGCTTCGTAATATCTGTTGGACAAACGAATGTTATTTGTTCAAAACATGAAATTAAAATCATGAAATTATGAGAGT
>NC_089791.1:61734047-61766547 GCF_040412425.1 Macrobrachium rosenbergii
AAGGAAAATGTATTCCATGCCTACTCACAACAAATAAAGGAAAACATATATAGGCATGCCTGTTTCCGACCGTATATTGTGTTACATTAAAAGCTCCACGCATAATGACTATGAATTAAGAATTCTTAAGATCGAAGAATTTGCATTGTTCGTGCATCTTCCGATTTTAAATTGAAAACTGTCATCGTTGGTCCCTAGATTTGACATACTTTCATAACATTAGTAGTTCCGTTACTTGACCAAAACATTAGTAGTTTCGTTATCTGACCAACTCGCCTCTCTTGGGATCTTGAAGTAATAGACGCCAAAAAGTGATTATGTCGAATGGTAAACGCGACACCCATATCCTACGGCCTTAAGTAGATAATGCAGATTAATAAGAATGTAAATAAAACCTAACTTTAATAAAATATATGGCAATCATTGATGGCGAAAGTAACTCAATTGTACTTAATTTTGATAGATTAATAACATTTGCTTCTTCTTAAAAAAAGGACTATTTCGAAAGGAAAGGCAGGTCTTAAAAGTGTTAAAAGTGTATAATTATCTTAGGAGTAATCTATTTATCTATCTATCTATCTATCTATCTATATATATATCTGTCTATGTATAATCTATATCTATATATATATCTATATATATATATAAATATATATATATATATATATATATATATATATATATATATATATATATATACATACATTCATATATATATATATATGTATATATATATATATATATATATATATATATATATATATATATATATATATATATATATACATATACTGTATATTTACACACATATATATATGTATGCATTTATATATGCTGAGAGCTCCTATAGAATAAATAGTATATAGTTATGGAGCATTGAAATGTATGTCATAGGACACTTGATGGAATGTGCGACAGTGTTAAGTATGTTTAAGAAATCTTGAGGCGAGATGAACACCTGTGTCAGTGTATACCAGGCTGTTTGTAAACTGTAGTTCTCGCGATGTGCGAAAGGAATTTGGGTCTTGGAAATCTAGGTGCCTCACGTAGGCCCGAGTGTCGACCCTATTGGCCTGTATCGTGTCAAGGGATCTCCACATCACGAGGGGGTGGCGGGAGAATGTTCTAGAATTATGAGTGTATGTGTGTAAGTCCGCTCGAAAGGGGGTCATTTAGGGGTAATATATTGGGTTCTCGAGTAAAGATGAATGATTCGGGCAGTAACTTGAGTTGGTGAACGTCCTGCCTGGTGAGGATGGTAGACTTTTGCCAGTAAAGGTGAGAAGTGATCTTTTCATTTTAAAATGCCCGACTGGACATTGAGTTAATTGTGTACTCTGTTGGTTTCATTGACATTTTATTAGCCTACTGAATATTTTCCTTTTTATTGTCTTGAATATTTACCATGTATAACCTTTGGGGTGTGTTGGGTAATTTTGGTAACATGGGAATTCTCCCATTTATGCATTCATATGTCTTTGTGCTTTATTTTAAAAGTGACCTTTTATTTCAGATGGATTTGTTAGTGGTCACATGTTAAGGGAATTTCTGACATATAACTATGATTTCGGTCATGACAGACTTTGAAATTATTTTTGGGATATGTAATTGATTGGTGTCAGAATGTATTTACCAGTCCGAGAGTTTGATTTTTCGTTTACTTTTTGCCAGAAGCTAAGGACAGTCTTTGACCTTCTCTTCTTTAATTTTGCTTTTGTTTTGTCATGTTAAGTTTGGGAATAAAAACTGTATTTTGGTAGAACATGAGTGTCGTCTAGCCTTGATCTAATTTGAGGTTTGACATGAGATAGAGAGGTAGGAGATGACAACTGACATTCTTAGTTTGACTTCGATGACCAGGGATGACGGTGTCGACTATAAAGGTAGGTTGTTTCTTGTGCGTTGAGATTTAGGATTTTGGTGATGGAAGAAGTCGAGAGAAGGATAAAACATATATACACACACACATATATACACACATATATATATATATATATATATATATATATATATATATATATATATATATATATATATATATATATATATATATATATATATATATATATATATAGTCAGCTAAGGTCACAGGAAAAATAAAAGAAAGGAGTACCAAGCGCTTTTGTGCTATTTCAACACATTTTCGAGGTACTGTGATCTTAGCTGAATATATTGTCACAAGCTATTTAGTGACATATAAGCATCTATATATATATATATATATATATATATATATATATATATATATATATATATATATATATATATATATATATATATATATATATATATATATATATATATATATATATATATATATATATATATATATATATATATATATATATATATATATATATATATGTATATATATATATATATATATATATATATATATATATATATATATATATATATATATATATATATATATATATATATATATGTGTGTGTGTGTGTGTGTGTGTGTGTGTGTGTGTGTGTGTGTGTGTGTGTGTGCGCGCGCCTTGTATTCTGCCTTTTAATCCCACATATATTTTAATTTTTCTCTGTTTTTCCAGACGATTTCCGTTTTATACATTATTAGCAGAAAAATCTAAATGTATCTAGAAGACCTTAAGCGTCATCTATCAGCTGTAACATTTTACTGTTAGTTTTGATGGCAGCACTCGCTAGAAATCGGAGCAATATCTCACGCCAAAAAATAAGAAAAAATGCTTTGTCATTGCATTACCGAAATGACTTAGTGGGCCAGTATCATTTTCACTCACAAGAAAAAGAAAAAGAAAGAGAAAAAATTTATAAGGATAGGGAGAGGGAGGGGACGAGAGAGTAAAAAAGTGGAGTTTTCAAATGATTCCTGTCGTTATCCTAATTGAATATCATATATTTACCGTGGTGATACTGGTGTAGGAACTGCAGCGTGCGTATCTCTCATGCTATTTTATTTTCTCTCTCTCTCTCTCTCTCTCTCTCTCTCTCTCTCTCTCTCTCTCTCTCTCTCTCTCTGCTGCGTTTTTGTACATCTCTAACCGCACTTTCTTGGCGGAAGATTTTAATCCTTTACATGAATTATAAAGTAATTAGAATAAGTTTTCTTCTGAATTAGTTTGTTTTTCACATATTTTTTCCCGAAAGCTTTTCCGCTACTTGTGAGAGAAATCACTCAATTTAATTGCGTTTATGACACAAAATTTCCGTTGAAAATGCATTTTACTGTAAAACATTTACTTGATTAAGCCTCGAAACGAACGAGCATCAGAGGAATACTTTTCTTTTTGCGTGAATCTTTGCAAGAAGAAAAACACGTAACATTTTATTCTAGTAATTAAGATTTAGAAACCTTTGTCATACAAGGATGTTAGTGGTGATGCGCTTATTATAATTGAAATCATTGTGCTTTTCATTTCAGCATAAGCATCACCCTCCAGTCTTATATGTGCAGCTTCAGAACATTTTTACCTCCATCGTTTTTATTTTTTCACTCATATTTTAGCTTATTTGTAGTTATATTACTTTACGTTCAACAGTTTACTGAATGTAGAATTGAATCTTGTTAGAAATATGCATTTCAAATGTCAATTGTATCCTGAATAAGAAATGTTTTAATACTGAAGATAGTTTAAAGGTGTACTTTGCTCTCTCTCTCTCTCTCTCTCTCTCTCTCTCTCTCTCTCTCTCTCTCTCTCTCTCTCTCTCCGTTCTTATATCTTGTTTCTTATGCAACTCCACTTGTTGTTCATGGTTAGTATCACCCTTGACATTATGATGACGCTTAACATGTCTTCCTATGCTCTGAGTTTTTGATGAGAATAAAAAGATTATTAAACACCATTACTAAAAAGTTTTTGTAATCTGGTATCCGTTTTAGGATAAAGTATTTTTCTCAATAAGTAGATTCTTTTTCATTGATTACCACTCTCCCACCCAACCCCTTCTCTATAGATGCAGAATTATGTTTTTCTCCGATTACCACTCTCCCCACCCAATCCCTTCTCTATAGATGCAGAATTACCTTGAAGCAAAACCTGTAGTTTATCTTGAAGAAAGTTAGTTCCAGTGACATTGGTCCTAATCATTAGAGTTGTTGTTAGTGAGAGAGTAATTAAAAAAGTGGACTCACATTGAATGATGTATATATATATATATATATATATATATATATATATATATATAATATATATATATATATATATATATATATATATATATATATATATATATATATATATATATATATATATATATATATATATATATATATATATATCGTCACTGTTATGGTTGTTATCAATAAATCAAAGTTTGAGAAACTTTGCAAGCTTGTTATGGAACACTTCAATGTTTCTAGGTCCATTGTCTGATCTGAGCAATAAGTCCAAGGAACATATCTGTATTCATAAAGATTCAGAGTGGTGATAAGCTGATCATACCTAAACTATCTTACCCTAACTCAAATTATATTGTCTTATAAAAGACAGTACGTTTTCCCCATATCCCATAAAAACAAGCGTGTTGCATGCCAACAAGCATCGTTGTTGGTAGCATGCTACCATTGCCAAAATGTTCCCCCGGTAGAATCCCGCCTTCACAACAAGCATCCTCAGAGTTCTGCTATTTTATCTCATCTCTGTTTACAAAAATCAAGAATTGATCCCTTGAGGTACATCAAAGTGCCTTTGTGTGCACTAGTGACTTTCAGTGTCAAAGGATGATTTTGCTCAAGGGCATTTTCTTTTAGCACTTGGCTCATCATAGTCATTTGATCCAGTCTTCTCAGATAGGCCTTTCTCTATAGGAGTCCTTCAGATTTATGATGAGCGCAGTTTTTATGGTGAAAAATATAGGCATTACTTATATGATTCAAGCTTAGTTTTTCATGCGAAATACCATCATATGCAATGCTGTCTGAAAGCTCGTTATTTAGCTGTGCTGGAGTTACAATAAGAGCACAGGAATATCATCACTGCCTTCTAAAATCACTGGAAAGCAACTGGCAGGGGACATAGAGTTGCCATTCTCTACCCGCTGGAAATGATTGTTAAATCATATTTAGAATTTGCATTACTTGGTCATTTACTTTAGTTTATGATACATTAACCGTTATCAGTATCACATAGTAACATTTGTTGTTTCAGTAAACTCTTTAACTCCATGTTTGCAATTACTCCTCACAGCTATTCTAATATCATTGCCGAATTCTTCATTTAAACGTAAATTTATTGCCTGGGATAGGCAGATGAAAAGATTTTAAAAAATTTATTTTTCATGGCGGTCTTATTTGCAGCCATCTTGAATATCTCAACTTGTTCATGAGTAAAAAGTTGGCAGAAAGCATATTTTGTTTAAGCACCCTCAGATTAGCTTCATCAGGCATTAGTTAATCATTATGAAACATCCCTGGCTTGCCTAGAGGAGTGTGGGTCCTTTATCCAAGCCGATAATTGGGTTTGGTTAGTTGCCCCGAAAGATATGTAAGTTTTCGAGGTTGGAATCTTTCTTAAACAAAAAGCTAATGAGGGAGACACTGAATGGAACGAAGAGAGTAAAGAGAAAATTCTTACAGAAATCCTGGAGTGGCCGTGGTCCTGGAATACCTTGGCATGTTACTTATGATAACTGCCTAGTTACGAAGGCGCAGAGAAAGAATGTATACACAGACGTATTCATGGAGCTTGTAAGGTGCCCTAATGGTTAAAAAAAAAAAAAAATCATGTTTGTTGAACAGAGAAGAAAGAGAAATATCTTTGTTGAGCAAATTCTGAATGATATTGCAAGAGAAATGTCAAGTACAAGCTGAGAATCTGTAACATGGGGCAAAGTGAAAACTGGTCGTGAAATGCAGTTCAAAGAGCTGTTAAGAAAGCAGGAAAATATGAAAATGTTTCCGGCAAAAAAAAACTCGAGCCAAAATCGAGACGCCAAAAATAATGAGAGTTTTCATAATATTACTTCAATGATGACATATTTTTAAGAGAACACTAACAACCAGGTAAATGCGAAATACGATCAGCAAAAGAGATGTTGCATTTGTGTGTAGAAAAGCAAAATCACAAATGAAAGAATGTTACTTTAGCGTTTTGATAAGAACTTAAGCATGAATGACAAATGTCTAATAGCAAGTAAAGATGAATTACTAGCTTTGATGAGAAAGTATCAGAAAAGGAAATAAAGACCGTGGTTTGATATGATATCAAAATGACAGTCTATGAACGCAATATAATTTATTTGTAAATAAGACAATTTTATCAGAGAGAGAGAGAGAGAATTTCAACCTTTGCAGAAGCAGTCATACATCAGTATTTACTCAGACTGACACAGCAGCCAGTCCTTAACGGTTCACTTGATGACTTAACTCAAAATATAACGATGACTTTCCTGTTTAACCAAATTGGCAATCTTATACAAAAATTCTTATAAGATTGCTTTAACAGACGAAAGTAATTAAGGAGGATGTTACCATCAACTGTAAAACGACTTACAGTAAGCAGATAACAAAGATTATAAATCGTATGCAATAAGAAATAAATAAAACAAGAACGGAATTTGTAACTCGGAACCATTAAGTGAGCACCGAGACGCGTCGCTAACTAAAAATATTATACCCACTCGTTAGCGCTAATATCGCCGCCGATGTCAATAAGGAAACCTGGAAAAATGGTAAAACAAGGAAAGAGCCGGGCATCAGCCATCATGTCACAAGAAAAGAATTGGCTGTCAGTGTCGTCCTAACCCCTATTTGTCTTGACCTCACTTGGTCGCCGCTTCATTTCTTGGCTCGAGGTTTCTTATCGCTATCTCACTCTAACGAACGAGCTTTGTGACAGCTCTCCTGTCATATTTTGACAGCTCTGACCGATTGCACGGGAACGATGCCAGGCTCACGTAAACAGTGGGACACAAAATAAATAAAGGCACAGATAAGTAATGTGATAAGATTTTAACCGATTGATGACCACGAAGACTCCAATGATGATCCAAGTAGAGAAGATGGATAGTTGTTTGTCTGCTACAGAAACAAAGACTGTAGTGCATCAGTAATAAACCAGTCTTCGTTGCTGTGAAGCTTTTCTATATAACAAGCGGGTTATTAATTAACTCAGAGGATGTGAAGTGAGTGAATGTGTACTAGTTTTGTATAACCAACATCATCCTCTTAAATTTAGTTTTAATAAACATAATCAAACTGCATTCTCTCTCTCTCTCTCTCTCTCTCTCTCTCTCTCTCTCTCTCTCTCTCTCTCTCTCTCTCTATGTCATGCACAAAGGATAATCTCAGGCAGAAAGATATTAGTTATCGCTTTTCTTTTTTTGTAAGGGCACTCATCATCAGCACTCATCATCATGTCTTTGTTATCGTCTGCTTGTCTGACCACCTGTGCGTATGTGACTACATGCATGAAAGTGCTTTGCACATTTTACATTCCTCTCCACGGCCTCCACATTTCAAGGTCGATCGACACCGGCGAGTAACAAAAACACAATGGATTTAGAGCCACACACCGGAATCACTGTAGTTCACACTGAAGGTGACGCAACATACCGCACGTGGGAAGATATGCGATTTGAATGGCGAGTCCCCAAAAATCTATGACAGACACCTTGGGGTTTAAGGTTTAATATCACTTGGTGTGGGTTTGTGTGTGTATGAGCTGGCGCGAGCGTGGGTGCGTTTATATTGGATTTTTCAAACACTCTCTCCCATAAAAGGGAGAATGCAACTTTTAATAACATAAAGATATTTCTGTGTTAGTTTTACACAAGTATCACTTGTTTCCCGGGTCGATGTTGGTCAAATTCCAGACAGGTTACCGCGTTTCGGAGTTTTAAATCATTTCCATTCAATTTTTTCTATAAAAATATTGGTAACATAATTTGTGTTTTTATGCATAATGATTAATTTTTATTCTATCTGTAGTTCATGCATTAATTGGCTCTATTGTTCAGCATAGATGATATACGAAATCTAAAAGCTTCGTTCTTCTTTACTCATTCTTCATTTGACATTCCACGGTTCAGGAATTTGTTTTTCAGTATTCATGTCCTTCGTTCATTTTTGTTTATAGGATGTGGTTTCTTATTCTTTATTTCCCAATAAAGATTTCGATAATATGACCTATCGGCGTAAAAGGTATCATAGAGATTGCATACTAACGAAGGATTAGTAAAAATTCCAATATAATTACTTTTTCATATGTAAAAGACTTCTTTTTTTTCATTCCCATGCGTTTTACGTGAGAGTGCAAATAATAAGAAAGCTCTTAGTTTATTGCATCTTAAATTTACTAGTAAGTCCGTGAATGAACTGTCTAGCTTTTAACATTTCGATTAATAAAAATACAGTATGAATAAAAGTGAAAATATAGAGATTTAAAATTCTTTAATTTTTCGTTACGGCCCGTGATAAAATATT
Source organism: Macrobrachium rosenbergii (assembly GCF_040412425.1). Classification (NCBI taxonomy): domain Eukaryota; kingdom Metazoa; phylum Arthropoda; class Malacostraca; order Decapoda; family Palaemonidae; genus Macrobrachium; species Macrobrachium rosenbergii. Next base: position 61,742,461 of record NC_089791.1, read on the forward strand.
ATTTTATTAATAAAAAAATAATAATTTTTATTCATTAATCAAAGAAAATCATAGGTCGGAATCGTATTTTATGCAGGATAACTTCATAAAGCATAAATATTTGGACCTTACTTGCTTGCTAGAATCTCACTGAGAGACATAAAATCACGGTACTTCGTTACATTCTATGTAGACTATTCTTAAGAAATAAAACATTTGGAACCAACGTGTTAATTAGAATCACACTGGAAGAAACATTAAAAAACCATAGAACCGGGTCGCATTCTCTATAGATTTATTTTTCAAGTTATGCATAACCAAAGTGTTTATTGGAATCACAATGAAACCGTTATCTAAAAATCGTAGGTCGCGTTCATTGTCGTAGTCTATATACATTGATTTAATAAATATACATAAATGTGTTGATTAGAATGGCATGACATTAAGAAACACTTGTAAATACGCTGTTTTGCGTGTCCACCACTAGGAATGTGAGAAACAAACAAACTCGAGCTTACGCACATGCCGGCTTACGAGGCTGCAAATGCAGTCTCTATGGACGTAATAAAAATAGGTATCCTAACTCTGGCCGCATTATAAAGAAAATTATTCATAGGTCTGCCTATAAAATAAAACTCTAATTCGTTTTAGACTAACAAACTCAGAATATGGCATCGCATCGAAAATCGAGAGAGGAATCTAGCGCAGCATAACCAAATATTTTATGAGTTGGGGTGAGCAGTTACCCAGAAAAAAGCGATCAGGCTGGGAAATATGTGGATTACTCCCTTATCGACTCATTGAAGGGGAGGAGGGGTCGCTCGTACGGATTTGAGGGGGATACGCAAATGTAAAGGATGGCCCGGGGACTCACATAGCCAATCCCCACGGTGACGATGGGAGGATTTGGTCAACACGACCCTTAAATCAAACTGATTTTACGGCCGGGAAGTGGCGCTCGATATTTGACCACACTTTCCCTGTTTTGTATATATATATATATATATATATATATATATATATATATATATATATATATATATATATATATATATATATATATGCCTTAACAGAAATATTAGGCAGAGGGGGCGCAGAAAAAATAGGTAAAAAGTGTGATTTGGAGTCATTGTATTTGACCTAGGTTATTTATCCCTATTCAAGCAAGTTCACAGGCTTAGAATTCATAGACAAAGACTGGACAGCACGAAATTAAACGAAAGGATTACGTCTAGTGATACAGTTATATTTTTTATGAAAAGGTAAAAACAGTTACTAAGAAATACTAAATACTATTTGATCAAAATCATAGGCCAAGAGCAAAACAATGATGTGTATTTAAATATTACCAATTTTCCTTTGAACAAATATATGTAATAAATAAGGGTATCATTGCATTCAAATAATCAATCAAATGGGTTAAAACAACCTGTAAAATATGGCAGTTTTCAAAATTAAGATACTTTAATATTTTCACACTGGATATCGATCGAAAATAACTTCTTCATTGTCCATCACTTTATTATATGCGAGACTGGACGAAACAACGATTATTCTCTAGTGCACTAATTCCTGAGCACGTCAGTTACATTTAAAGGTGAGCCGCCATTTGGACCATGAAGCATACTGTACAGTTCATAGGGACTGCAGTAAGTGCAACCAAGGAGTATGTATATATATATATATATATATATATATATATATATATATATATATATATATATATATATATATATATATATATATATATATATATATATATATATATATATATATATATATATATATATATATATATATATATATATATATATATATATATATATATATATATATATATATATATATATATATGTATGTATGTATGTATATATATATATATATATATATATATATATATATATATATATATATATGTATATATATACACATAAACAATAAGCAACAAACGTCGTTTAGAATCCAGTTCGCTCTACTTCGGAAATAATTCCGAAGGGGAATTATAAAAGATAAGTGGTTCGTCACATGACTGCCGAACAGTGAGTAGAGCGAACTGGATATTAAACGACGTTTGCAGCTGAATGTTTTTGTTTATAAAATATCACGGTATATATATAATACACATACACACACACACACACACACACACACACACATACATATATATATATATATATATATATATATATATATATATATATATATATATATATATATATATATATATATATATATATATATATATATATATATATATATATATATTTATATATATACATATATATATGTGTGTGTGTGAGTGCTTATTATTTCAATATATATACATACGCATATATATTTATTATATATACACACACGCATATATATATATATATATATGTGTGTGTGTGTGTGTGTATTATGTATATATATATATATATATATATATATATATATATATATATATATATATATATATATATATATATATATATATATATATATATATATATATACCGTGATATTTTATAAACAAAAACATTCAGCTACAAATGTCGTTTAATATCCAGCTCGCTCTACTCACTCTTCGGCAGTTCGATCCTGTCATGTGACGAACCACTTATCTTTTATAAAATTCCCGTTCGGAATTATTTCCGAAGAAGAGCGAACTGGATTCTAAACGACGTTTGTTGCTTATTGTTTATATATTTATATATATATATATATATATGTATATATATATATATATATATATATATATATATATATATATATATATATATATATATATATATATATATATATATATATATATATATATATATATATATATATATATATATATATATATATATATATATATATATATATATATATACATATACTGTATATGGTTTTTTGTGCGCGTGTCTGTCCCTTAGTTTTAATAATTTAAATTTGATATTTACTTTTGCCTGTACTGTAGAAATGTTAAGGGTTTACAAACGATGTTAAATAAATAACTCAGTTGTTGAAACCATAATAGTATGTTTTGAAGTACAACTCCTTGGTTGCACTTACTGCAGTCCCTGTGAGCTGTACAGTATGCTTCATGGTCCAAATAGCAGCTCACCTTTAAATGTAGCTGACGTGCTCAGGAATTAGTGTACTAGAGAATAATCGTTGTTTCGTCCAGTCTCGCATATAATAAAGTGATGGACAATGAAGAAGTTATTTTCGATCGATAACCAGTGTGAAAATATTAAAGTCTTTTAATTTTGAAAACTGCCATATATTACAGGTTGTTTTAACCCATTTGATTGATTATTTGAATGCAATGGTATCCTCATTTCTTTCATATTTGTTCAAAGGAAAATTGGTAATATTTAAATACACATCATTGTTTTGCTCTTGACCTACGATTTTGATCAAATAGTATTTAGTATTTCTTAGTAACTGTTTTTACCTTTTCATAAAAAAATATAACTGTATCACTCGACATAATCCTTTTCATCCTTCGGGAGTTCTACCTCTACGCTGATGATCCAACTTAATTTCGTGCTGTCCAGTCTTTATCTATGAATTCTAAGCCTGTGAACTTGCTTGAATAGGGATAAATAACCTAGGCCAAATACAATGACACCAAATCACACTTTTTACCTATTTTCCTGCGCCCCTTCTGTCTAATATTTCTGTTAGGGCAAATACAACTAACTAAATTTCTAACTTGTTTCGGCATGTTTGACGTAGAGTTTGCTTCATATTTATCTTGGAAAGAACACAAACTATCGCTTAATCTCTCCCTGAGATGTTAGCTTTGAGGCTTTCAGTTAGACTCAGCCGTAGCCTTTGGTTTAGCCTCACTGTGTATTAGGATTTAATCTACAGGTAATCCCTTGTAATCAGCGACCCCACCTATAGCTCATCTCTCCATCCTCTTCGCCTCCGGTGCAAGTTGCCTTCTTCTGTGGGTACTTTTTTCTGTCAATGGTACGTTTTGCTCAGTCAGGGAATTCCTCCTTTTGTCAGGCGGACTTGTAGTACAGCCTTCTTCTTTGGGTACTTTTTCTGCCAACGGTACGCTTTGCTCAGTCAGGGAATTCCTCCTTTTGTCAGGCTGACTTGTAGTACAGCCTTCTTCTTTGGGTACTTTTTCTGCCAACGGTACGCTTTGCTCAGTCAGGAATTCCTCCTTTTGTCAGGCGGACTTGTAGTACAGCCTTCTTCTTTGGGTACTTTTTTCTGTCAATGGTACGCTTTGCTCAGTCAGGGAATTCCTCCTTTTGTCAGGCGGACTTGTAGTACAGCCTTCTTCTTTGGGTACTTTTTTCTGCCAATGGTACGCTTTGCTCAGTCAGGGAATTCCTCCTTTTGTCAGACTGACTTTTAGTACAGCCTTCTTCTTTGGGTACTTTTTCTGCCAACGGCATGCGCTTTGCTCAGTCAGGGAATTCCTCCTTTTGTCAGGCGGACTTGTAGTACAGCCTTCTTCTTTGGGTACTTTTTTCTGCCAATGGTACGCTTTGCTCAGTCAGGGAATTCCTCCTTTTGTCAGGCTGACTTGTAGTACAGCCTTCTTCTTTGGGTACTTTTTTCTGCCAACGGTACGCTTTGCTCAGTCAGGGAATTCCTCCTTTTGTCAGGCTGACTTGTAGTACAGCCTTCTTCTTTGGGTAGTTTTTTCTGCCAATGGTACGCTTTGCTCAGTCAGGGAATTCCTCCTTTTGTCAGGCTGACTTGTAGTACAGCCTTCTTCTTTGGGTAGTTTTTCTGCCAATGGTACGCTTTGCTCAGTCAGGAATTCCTCCTTTTGTCAGGCTGACTTGTAGTACAGCCTTCTTCTTTGGGTGCTTTTTCTGCCAGTACTTTTTAATGGCCAGTGGTACGTTTTGCTCAGTCAGGGAATTCCTCCTTTGTCAGGCTGACTTGTAGTACAGCCTTCTTCTTTGGGTAGTTTTTCTGCCAATGGTACGCTTTGCTCAGTCAGGAATTCCTCCTTTGTCAGGCTGACTTGTAGTACAACCTTCTTCTTTGGGTACTTTTTCTGCCAGTGGTACGTTTTGCTCAGTCAGGGAATTCCTCCTTTTGTCAGGCTGACTTGTAGTACAGCCTTCTTCTTTGGGTAGTTTTTTCTGCCAATGGTACGCTTTGCTCAGTCAGGGAATTCCTCCTTTTGTCAGGCTGACTTGTAGTACAGCCTTCTTCTTTGGGTACTTTTTTCTGCCAATGGTACGCTTTGCTCAGTCAGGGAATTCCTCCTTTTGTCAGGCTGACTTGTAGTACAGCCTTCTTCTTTGGGTACTTTTTTCTGCCAGTGGTACGTTTTGCTCAGTCAGGGAATTCCTCCTTTTGTCAGGCGGACTTGTAGTACAGCCTTCTTCTTTGGGTACTTTTTTCTGCCAATGGTACGTTTTGCTCAGTCAGGGAATTCCTCCTTTTGTCAGGCTGACTTGTAGTACAGCCTTCTTCTTTGGATACTTTTTTCTGTCAATGGTACGTTTTGCTCAGTCAGGGAATTCCTCCTTTTGTCAGGCTGACTTGTGGTACAGCCTTCTTCTTTGGGTACTTTTTTCTGCCAATGGTACGTTTGGCTCAGTCAGGGAATTCCTCCTTTAGTCAGGCGGACTTGTACAGTAGTACTTAGCAGACTATCATTTCCCTGACTTCCTTTGTGAAAGTCGGCAATACTCAGATTTCACGGTTCACTGACCGTTTCGTTTCCACTACCGCCAAACTTTGGTATTCTCCCCTTGCGTCTGTTTCTCCTGACTCATAATCTTTCTAGTTTTAAGAGCCAGCTGAACTAAGTCAATTTCTCATTGCCTATTATGTTCAGCATACAAGAATCATAAATTCTAGATTTGGTATTTTCCCTCCCAGTAAAATGCAGACTGAAATGATAGCTTTACCTGAAGTTCTTGGTTTTCCCCTCAAACATGAAGGCATTTGCTTTATTTGTTTTATTATTTCATTATTGTTAAAGGCAAGCTTTTGACTCCTTTCCAGATTTCCAGTTTTTATTTTTTTTTTTATTTTTGTGTATTGGAAATATTATATATCTCTCTTGCCTTGAGAACAATCTTCACATTCGTTCTAAACCTCGTAATCGTTCTTGCTATTATAACCCATCCTCCGCTTCCCCCTCATCCATTCTTCATACATCCATACATACTCTCTCTCTCTCTCTCTCTCTCTCTCTCTCTCTCTCTCTCTCTCTCTCTCTCTCTCTCTATAACTCACCCCACTCTATTTACTGCCCATTCACTCACCCCTGCTGTGATAATCGCTTTACAGCTTCCCCACTTTGAAGCATTCGCTGGCCTATTTCTCACACAATTTTTAGAAGGGTACCCATATTCTCTCTCTCTCTCTCTCTCTCTCTCTCTCTCTCTCTCTCTCTCTCTCTCTCTCTCTCTCTCTCTGCAGTACTAACAACCTCTTGCTCATAGGGGATGCTACGAAACCTAATATCCTGGTAAGTAAATTACTGAGTGAATATGACGCCAAAATGTAACCAATCAATAGTGGCGTCTCCATCGTTTATTGGGATGTCCAGCGCATCTGGCCAATAAGAGAGCCGGAGTTCTTCATTTATCTGCTTTCTTTTTTAAGGTTCTTTTGGTTTTGGTAACTTGCAGTGTCCTCCTAAAAAAAAAAACAGACGGATTAACTATTTTCAGATGGAAAAACTTAGGACTTTTGTGTGTAGCGATTTCGCCGGCTAAAAAACAAAAAAGGATAAAAAATAGAGAAAAAGATTTCGAGAGAATATCGAAATATACAAGGTAACCAAAGGTACGTTTTTCAAAACCTGAAATAAAAAAAAACCGCATGAATAGATGTTATCTTCTCTCTCTCTCTCTCTCTCTCTCTCTCTCTCTCTCTCTCTCTCTCTCTGTCAGATTGATACCTGATAATATTGGGCATTTATATAAAATAGTTATCATTGCAAGAATCCGTTTATCTTTCGTACCGTATTCCTTACTTTTTGTAAAATATTGACATTTTAAATTACAAACAGTCCAACGATTAAACATTAGACAACACTACTTCATCGACGCTAAATAATCTAAAAGGGACTAACAATAAATACCTAACTTTTTACTAAGATAAGTATTCATTTCAAGCTCTTCAAGTTATTTCTTTATGAAAAATATTATATAAATAACTACCATGGTTGTGAAAGGTCTGTCTGTCTGTCTGTCTGTCTGTCTGTCTGTCTGTCTGTCTGTCTACTTCTTTTAAAAAAAAGAAATCGCATGATTTTGCTTCGCCGAAAGATTGATGGATATGTAACAAACCAAAAACAAAGTAACTTTGAACCACAAAATATTATACATAAATACACACAAGCACACACACATATATATATATGTGTGTGTGTTTTGCACATGCTTTCGGGTCTCAAGCCAGGATAAAACAGAATTGAACGTACCCTGAAGCCCTTTTATGCCTTTCAAGGAGAACTGAAACGTTGCAATTTGAAACAAATCTTAACCGCTTTGTGGCTAATGGGAATTACTCATAAATGGGCCTTGGAAACAAGTAAGGTTATAAGTTGCACTAACAGACTATCATTCATCGTCATAGCATAATGATAGCGCATAACTATCTTGTAACTGTCAAGTAAACCCTCTTCACAAAGTACAATAATACTGGGCAATACTTAGACTAAACGATCAGTACAGGCCTTTTTTTTTGTAAGGTAATTTTTACTGAATATTTTTCCAGTACAGCATAGACCAACTCTTATAAGACTTTTGATCGAAAGTTAATTTTTTTATCTTTTTTTTTTGCTAGAAGGAGGATAGGAGCTTGATATGGAACATTGCAATGGTTTAAAAATATCCTTACGTGATAATGTTACATGTTTCCATAATTCTTTTCGGTATCACGTAAGTCTTTCAGTTAGTCACTTATTGCCCTTTTGTCCATACTAAATTGGTTTAGAAAGACCAAACTATATCAGTGAAACAAGAATAGAATTAGTCATATCTTCGGCCAGGAAAAAAATTCTATGTCTAAAATATGCTGGTTAGTAAAGATTAAGGGATTACAGTGAATATCGCATACTTTACACTTAAACATTTTTGTAATGATTGTACATGTCAAAAAAATGAAACTGAATTTTTGTTTTATATTCAGTTCTGCTTACAAAGAAAGTGATCCTAATAAATCTCTGCCGTCAGGTGTCCTCTATTATCCTTAGTGCGTTAACGTAAGGAATTTATTTCTGGATATTACAAGTGTCAAAACACAGCTGATAGCTCAGTACCTTTGTCATTAATTCACCAAAATAACTGGTTACCTCAAGGTTTCGCTCTACAAGATTTCAGATAGGCAGGTGGGCGCTTACTTCTAGAACGTAGGTCTGTATGTACGTCTTTATTTGTTTGAATGTAGCAAAGGTACCAATAAAAGCATATGTATTCAGTAGTTTCGCTTTCTTTAATTAATGGATGGTGCCTCGCTCTCATTCATAAACTCCCTTTAGGGTGCTTTTTGAAAGTTTTGCTAGTGTCCTAACAAGTGCAGTAAATATACATGTCTTGTTTAAAGCTATGTGGACTGAATTCAATTAGGAACTGCTTTAGAATTAAAGTAAATTTTACATAACTCTAAACAAGAAAAAAACCATTCTGTCTGAAGGGCTAAGCAATAGATTCAGGACATAGAAACAGATATCCTGACAGGTCGTGAAAATTACACTTACCAGTCCAATTTCTTCAACCACATCTTTGTCTCATTCTCACCTTAAACTAAAACTATAATTAGAATTAGAAACAGCCCTTTCAGTTTTAATAACATGTCAATAATTCAGCAAAGCGATCAGCAATCTGTTTGACCAATTGTTTTCTAATCATATATAAAAGTTCATGTGCAAATATATATACTAGCAAAGTGACAAGCTACTACATCTGGGGAACAAAACAACAGCAGGATACTATAATTCTAAAATAAATGTCATGATTTTTAAAAATTTATTCATGGCTCATAATGACTAGAAGATATTTTTGGTTTATAAGGTTCAGAATGGAGTTCGTTTTTTTTAAACTGGTGCTAAATTTAGAACATAAAACAGACTTATTTAGCAATAACTGTAAGTTCTATTTTTTGCTGTTTTTTAATCTTCAACTTTCTTTCCACTTATGATGTGATTGGTACATAACCTTTAATTTCAATACTATCTGATTTCATATCCATAATTTTTCTTGAGTCACAGCTTTGACCGCCATCGCTACGTCAAGCCATCTGTCTTCGGTCAATAAATCATTCTCTCCTTGCCAGTGTCCTACATTCTGATTCAAAAGGAAATATTTTTGGTTCCTCTTTCCTTGATATTCTTTCTTGTTGTTGAGACCCTCTCTTCGATAAAATAAATCTTGTTTTACGATGATTTCATAATTTAGATTTTATCATCCATTCATCATTTACTTGAAATATTTTCTGAGCTCGATCCAGCCAGAAGCGAGGAACAAACCTAACGGCTACCAAAGAGGGACTTTCAAGCTAAAGCGATGAAAATGGACGCTTAATCAAACGGGCATGATGCGAGGAGTCTAAAAGTGGGAGACAGTAACATCGATTATCCTTTGACGAGGAAAAAAGAGAAACTAAAAAAAAAAAAAAATGACCAATAAAACGCGAGGAAGAAGAACTGAATACGCTGCAAAGTCGGATTCCAAAAGAATGGTTCGGAATAACGAGGTTGTTGCTCGCCATACCATTATGAACTTACGGTACGACCCCGACTCGCCCTTTGTGAACTAACCAACCGCGCATTGCTGCTTCCATTATCCATTTTTATTTGCGCTCACCAGACTACCCCCGTGCGGGCGGCGCCGCCCATTTAGTATGCGCTTCAAGTCAAAGTTAAAAAGAGGGGACGGGTGTTACTGTTGATGTTTCTGTTTTATACATAACTAGAGACCTCCTCCCCCTCGTCCCCCTCCTCCACCCCCTCCCCCTCCCGCTACACCCTACCCCAGCCTGCCTACCTCCCTTCCTCACCCTTCAATGATTCATATTTTGAATAAAGTATGTAAAACTCCAAGTTACAGCTGTAGTCCATCGTTTCCCTGCATTAATTTCCTTTGATGACTTTTTACGTTCTTTCCTATGCTGGATGGCAGGGAGATAAGTGAAGCCGGCGTCGGAAAAGTTTCCAGGGCATTTTTGATCTATTTTGCAAAAGTTAGCATATGAATTTTAGATACGATTTGCTTAGTTGGGACTCTGTTTGCCTGTCTGTCCGTCTGTCTGGATAACGGGTCTCTTCTTTCTGATTGCTGTGAAAAGAATGATTGAAAAATATTGTGTACATTTGTGACACGAAGGCAACAGGGGAAAGATGGGTTCCGTGAACTTCACATTATCGGATCTCTCTTGAGTGGAGACTGACTTTTATTTTCTTGACGTCAAAAACAACTGATAATCTCTCTTCTTGCCCGTAGTTTGTATAACTAACTTCATGCAAAATGGCATTTATGAAGTTTGTACAGGCTATCTGGCATACATCCGTCACAGGTGCGGGTAAATGAAGCTGCTGTGACGTGACGAGGAATTTTATACAGTGTATTTTACAGCAGGAAAAATGGACATGACTGGTAACATTTCCTGTACGCTATCCCTGACTCTGGAATTGTACTGTTTAAATCAGAAATAACCTGTCCTCGTCATCAAGACTTATTTTTTCTTTTATCATTTCAGTAGATGAAACCTTTTCACATGGAACAAGCATCACAGGGGCCATTGACTTGAAACTTCAAGCTTCCAAAGAACGTTGGTTTCAACCTCCCACACTGCAGCAGCAACTGGCCATGATACAGAGCCAGTGATTTTTCATTGCTCTTGGGGAGACGCGAACCCACGACATCTGAGCGGCAAGCCGACACTAACCACTATACCAGACGACCATATAATACTGACGATGACCCTCCTACGATTAGAAATACCACTGACGCTGCTGCAGTAGCTATTTGTGATCACTGAGCTTAGACGATCTTGTCATGATCGACTGTTGGGGAATAAAATCTTAAACTTAGCTTCACCTGTTAGGCAGGAGGACGAATTTCTGATTCCTGTTACGACGTTATTCTTTCATTTTTTTAAATTTCGCTTTCATTCCACACGGTCACAACACTGCAGGCTGGCCCCATATGTATCATGTAATCTGTGAAAAATAGGTAGTTCGTCTATTAATGCTATAATTCTAATTATCAATGCATGCGTTACTTGCTAAGCCACATCCTATTAGATGGTTTATTTTTGTTACGAATGATAAAGAGATAATATTTAGCAAATGTTGCGAATAGAAATTGTTTATCGGATAGATAGGTACATGCAGTCTGCTACGTCACATTCCATTGCTCTACGCATTTTCATGACCATGACCGCGATAAATCCTTAAATTTTATTTCCCGTTATTTTTTGGGTTGTGCTTTCCACAGAAAACCTTGAAATTCGACTAGAAATGTTCAGAAAACTTTCCTCGCTGGCAGGATTTGTTTCGAGCAATCCTGCCATCTCGGTTACCGAATGCAGAATTTTTTTTTATTGATTTTTGTGATGTTTGTTGGTTCTGTCAGGTTTCTGGATGCAATCTCTTCGTAAGAAAGTACTCACAAGTCGGTCGAGAAATAAAAGTTGATTATTTTACTGTGTGGGATGTCTTTTTTTTTTTTTTGGGGCGCCTTAACAGAAAAATAATGAGTAACATATTACTCTAAAATGGTAAAAGGGTACTGCAAATTTTGCACTTGAATACCGGAATCATATGAGTTTGTATAATTAAAACAGCAAAACTGCCGTTTCTCAAAGAACTCATCATTTCGATATGTGCTTACAGTAGATTTTAATACAGGAAGGAACCTGCTTCGGTATAACAAAACACTTTCTGTACACACACACACACACGCACACATATATATATATATATATATATATATATATATATATATATATATATATATATATATATATATATATATATATATATATGGATTATCTTTAGAGGTTGGGGTTTGGGAACGGGGTGTAAGCTTTTTCAGAAATGGCCGAAAAATGGTAGAGTACAGAACCTGTCCAGAGCATCACCAAATAGCTTTGACGGGAACACCATTTTTTTTTTTTTTTTTTTTAAGAAATCGTCGATTTTTAGGCCACAGTTCACTCTTACACTGTGACATGCACCACTCCTGCTTGTCCTTCAACACGATAACCCTAGGTAGTGCGCGTGCTTAGCCAGGGAGGGTCGTGGCCAGGCAAATCCGAACACTAACTATTATAGTCGCAGTTAAACTAGAACTACCAATTATGGTCTCTCTTTTTTTTTTTATTCTACCTGTAGCATTGTTTGCATTTCTGCTCCACTGAACTCCAACGCTATCCATCGGCCATTTTAAACTAACAGTGACAACATGGAGCACCTATCAGACTTGCAGGAGCTTCCATTTCATTGTTGGGTATAGTCAAACTTTCTCCAAACAAGGACGAGTTCATTAAGTATTTGATGCTCATTTGTTTGTTAGTGATTACAGTGCAAATTAAAGCACGTGGGTGCTGTAGCTACAAATTTTGTCGAAAACAAGTAGAAACTCCCAGGCATGGATTATACTTTGAGGGCTCAAGTTAATCATGTAGAACCATTATTCTTATTATTTATTGCCGGGCAGGAAGGTGCACACGAACGCAAATTAAGATAGAACTCAAACTCAGATCTGACCGCACAACTGTTGATTAATTTTATTTTTCGAGATGTTTACTTTGTAAACGTAATCTAAAAAACAGAAATGTCATGCTGTTGACGGTTGCTGGGTTATCGAGACGAAATTTTAATGTCTGAAAGTGGTTTCCTTTAGTAAGCTGGTGTTGCCGGAGTACGCGCTTCTAGAAGCAGCTACCTACTCTGACTCTTGGAAGCCGTACGGCAATGCTCGGGGTTAACTATAGCCTTAATCTACTTCATTAGGTAATAAGACCTTAATGCACATACCACAGGAATTCAGTGTGATCACAGTGGCGTGTTTTGAAAAGGACGGTGTTGCCAAGAAACGACACTAAGAAAAATATTAGTGACGCCTATTTTTCCATGTACTGTGTCACGAAGCTGTACCTGGAAGACTCAAGATGTACATTCCAGTCGGTGTTGGAACTGATTGCACGTGCCCATACACTTTCGCAAGGAAACTTGCTGCATATACGAAAACGCTTCCGTAGCACAACGATTAACAGCATACGCCTTAAACAAGGAAACGTGGCCGGCTGGAACCAGATGATTTCTATGATTTCGGTGACTTATACTAAGGTGAGCCGACTGATTCTGTTTACTTTTTAAGCTTTATTCAGGATATAAAAGTGTTCGGGTATACGCGTTCGACGATACTGGGTAGAGCCTTGGCTAGTCATTGGGGTTCGGAGCAAAGCCCCGTCCAAGTAAGGGTTCTTTTAGTAACTTAGATATGTTGTGTTAGTTATGGCTAGGTCTGGAACGTTCTTTGTTCAGCGGAAGCCATTGGCTAGGTCAGGTGTTCGGACGCCGGTAAGCTGGTAGGCGTAAGCTGTTGTAATGTAATCGGTAGTCATTATGAATTGCTGGCTGTGCTGTCTTTAAATTTCGCACACGGAATATGCATTTATTAGTTTATGAGGAATATTTCAACATATTTTATATTTCCTATTAAATAGGAATCTTAAAATCTTATAATTAGATGACAGCAGAACCAAAGAATCCAAACTTTTCTTTAGAAACTTCTCACACAAGAGGCTGAAGTTTATAAGTTTTTGACCTACGTTTTTCAAGGGAGTGATATTCATCTTAAACTCATAACTGTACGCTTCTTCACCCATTTCAGCATTTTCTCATTTTATGACCAAAATTCAGCTTCATTTCACGAACATGCTTCCGCGATGATTGTTGTTGTCATTGTCGTCAATATTTTCGTCCACAACGTTAGCTAAAATTTTATCCTTTTTCTGGTTCCAGTTCTTTGTCTCCTTTTCCATAAAATACGACTTATAGTGTATGATTCCAATCCGATCACCTATTGAGTGAATGAAAGAAATATAAAATTTAGGCCAAAGGCCAAGCACTGGGACCTATGAGGTCATTCAGTGCTGAAAGGGAAATTGAGAGTAGAAGGGCTTGAAAGGTGCAACACGAGGAAAACCTCGCAGGTGCACTATGAAGCAAGTGTTAGGAGAGGGTGGATAGCAAGATGGAAGACAGTGAATATTAACGGAGGTACAGTAAAGGAATGAAAGAGATTGCAGCTAGGAGCTGAATGGACGCCGCATAGAACCTTAAGTAATGGCTACAGTGCGCCGCGTGAGGTACACTGACGGCCCTAACCCCCTACGGGGCCGATCACCTATAAATTTGTAAGAGGACTTAACAAGTTGAAAACTCCACGGGATTTCCTTGCACAATTTAGTCTGAACAATGGGCAGAACTTGTTTGACCTTTATGTAAAAAGAGATCCATCACAAAAAGTGTTAAGCTTTTAAGGAATTTATTGATATTTTTTTTAATGTAAAACGAACATTTTGAAGAACCCATACCTGATATCTTGCAGACTTGTTTTAAAGATAATGGTTACCAGGAAACGTGAATCTATTTTTAACCTTTACTTTGGCAAAGCAGATGTACAGAAAGAAAACCAACTAGTTTAACAACAGTAATTTACAGTTGAACGTTTAACGCGTGACGAATTCTCAGCTACACGAAATATCAACTATTGTGGCGAAGAGGATATTACAGAGCCTTACAGTTTTATGACAAAAAAAACCCACACTGTTTCATTCTCTCGTTTCATTCTCTGGTTGGGAATTTATACAGTATTTATAATATATATATATATATATATATATATATATATATATATATATATATATATATATATATATATATATATATATATATATATATATATATATATATTTATATATATATATATATATATATATATAATGTATGTATATATATATAGATAAATATATATGTGTATATATAATATATACAGTATATATATATATATATATATATATATATACTATATATATATATATATATATATATATATATATATATTTTATATAATGTATGTATGTTTATATATGTTAATATTATAAAACGATATATATCGATGTATATATAATATATATAAAACATATAATAATGTATATATAAAACATATCAAACAGATATTATATAACCCCCGTTCATGTTCAATCATATTTGCTAATTTCATAATACCTGTCTAATATATTGTTAATTATGGACATCAAACGGATATATATATATATGATCGATTGACTTGCATGCTATATAATATATATATATATATATATATATATATATATATATATATATATATATATATATATATATATATATATATATATATATATATATATATATATATATATATATATATATATTTTTAGTGTAGGTCCGGATATTAAGACATTTGTTTCATGATTGTATAAAAATCACGGTGTTATAAAAATTTCATAACAAGACATTTAAACGATAAAATGACCTTCAGTTAAGGCAATATCGATGGAGTTAGGAAATACTATATATTATCAGCTTAAAATGAAAATAATGTTATCCGTGAACAATGTTCATGGACATATGACAGATTAGAGCACCCCTTCGGCGACAATTCTCCAAAAATTAGAACGTGAATGAATGAATTAATTTGTGTGCAAAACATATCAAACAGATATTAAGAAGCCATACTAATTAACCCCCCGTTCATGTTCAATCAATTGAGGCGTATTTGCTAATTTCAGCCTAATACCTGTCTGAATGGTGTTTGTTTGGATTGTTAATTATGGACATCAAACGGACAGCAATTAGCCTATTTACGATGATCGATTGACTTGCCTGCTGAGCGTGAAGACACAATTTCGAATTGGCGACAATTACAATATGATTGTATATATATATATATATATATATATATTTATAACAAGATATATATATATTATATATATATAACTGTCATATATATATTATTATATATATATAAGCAGTATATATCTCGGCATAAGACTATATGGCTCATATATATATATATATATATATATATATTTATATATATAAATTCCCAGCAATTCTCCAACGAAGAACCCTAAAAGAGTTCAGAGGTCTGACATTAAACAAATCATTTATAACTAACTATATATATGTATATATAAGCTATTCACCACATGTCTGCGACGCAAAGCACACAATTTGTGAAATGAGAGTTGAGAGGAAGCGTCCCGTTTAATATTATCATGTGATTTAAGAAAATTGGAGTTTTCCTAATATATTTTCCAGTCAATAACATGGCAAATCAAGACCTTCAAAAATGACAACTAACAGATACTGAAAACCCAGATGATGGTCTAATGATGCAGCTTCATCATTTTCAGGTCCTGAATATAACTTTCAAATAATGTGAATCAGAGAAGGAGTTCGAATCTGGTAAAAGATGGCGACAGAAAACGGAATTTTATACTTACTGTATGCAAATCTTGAGCACGAATAACGTTTAACTCATTTCACAAATTGACTGCTTTGCGTCGCAGACATGTGGTGAATAGAATATGATTTAATCATAAAGGAAGTGAAAAATAAAAGTAAACTCTATTCTGTATAAATAATGAATGAAATCATTTTTGTATTGGTGCAATTTTTTTCACGCTATTGGTACGAGGAATCATACTCTCAAGCACATAACTCAGCTCGAAGAAAGTATAATAACTACTTTTAAAAATTTTCTTTTTGAATTTTGCTTTTATTTTTAACCACTGCACCCTCCTTGGAAATCTCAAACACTAGAGTACATGAAGCTGATAAATATGTACACTTAAATGCATACAAATCATATATATCTTACAAGATAAGTAACTACCAAAGCTCCGCCCGTTTTAAAGTCACGTGACTGCTTGAGCAAATGGGGGATTATGGAAGCAAATCTCTCGGTATTGTTCGGTCACTACTCAGCTAACATACATTACACTTTAATCCTTCATAACCCTTAATCAAAAACTACAAAGAGTTCCACTTCGATTGTGATATTTATCTTTTAAAACGAAATCCTTTCACAGTGAAAATGGAATCAAAAGTCAATGACCTTTCTCAAAGCCATTGTAATCTATCGCTTGTCTTTATAATACCAAACTAGTTCTGTTCATTGTACCCGGGTATTTGAGGGATTAAAAGTTAATCCACATCTGGGATCAAGGACACTTAACTTTCATAGTATGTAATAGTAAGAAAATGCTACTTTTATCCCAAATGATATCTTATGATTAGTTTTCCTTGATTCTAGATTGTCGGACTCTTGTTTCTTTATGCAACAAACTATTGATCAGTCAGACTCTCTCTCTCTCTCTCTCTCTCTCTCTCTCTCTCTCTCTCTCTCTCTCTCTCTCTCTCTCTCTCTCTCTCTCTCTATATATATATATATATAATATATATCTATATATATATATATATATATATATATATATATATATATATATATATATATATATATATATACAGTATATATATATATATATATATATATATATATATATATATATATATATATATATATATATACACACACCCGTATTCGACTACTTTTACAGGGATGATGCATCTGACATGATATTCCTGGAGATTTCATTTTGTGCTTTGTTAACACTTAAAATATTTGAGTTAATGGACTGATCTTGACTTACAAAATCCGTCTCGACCTTCTTGCTACTGAGAAATTATTTTGGCATTCATTTTGCATTAAACTTGACTGACCAATTAAAGACAGAATAGGCCAAAAAAAAAAAAAGTTAATAACATTGTTAGCAACTGATTCCGTTTGCGTGTAGCTTCTTTCTCTTAGCCTGGAAACATGGATGTCTGTTAGTTTTCAGGAAATTATACACTGAGTCCCGGAATATGTTTCCCTTGGCACTCATCTGGAGAATTATTGGCCTTGTTGGTGTCCAAAGATGCTGAATCAGCGCTGGCACCTTCATTACAATGTTTGAGGAGGGTTCCAAAGTTACCAATATCTTGGCTGAAGAGCGCGTTGCAACCTCTGCGAAGGGATCGCAGTTCTAAAGCTAGATGAATATTCACGAAATAGCACAGATTTTAATGAATTTTATTCTCTCTCACTGAAAAAACACTCAATGTGTTCTTAAGATGTCTTTGAGTAATATTTACTTTTATATAATGTTCTAAAATCGTAAATTTACACAGTTGTCAGTACCATGGGATGTTTACGTTATTTGTTCGTTTACATTAGTTTATACAGCAATTCTTCCAACTGGCAGGCTTTTTTAAATATTAATTTAGTTCGATGCTTCAGTCTCTCTTCCTCTTTCTATCTATCGCTCTCCAGTTCTTTGAAATCCCTTCCTTTTTCTCGAGAGAATGACACCGTTATTGCATTCTAAATACGATAAAAATAAAATTAAGGGAATAAGCAGGACCTAAATATTACTGTAATCTCCTGTTTCCTTTTCATACAGTGACAATGGTTCTTATATTCCTTTTCGTACAATGACAGTGGTTCTTATATTACTTTTATTAATGTTATAGATGTAAGTCAAAATCAACAGACTTTACAAATTCAAAGTGAGCATAACACTACAACGGCGGAAGAAATAGGTACACGGGCGAGTATTTGATTCTAGAAATCCTGGAAGCACTACTTGAAATAGGCGCAGTTCTGATCTAAGTTGCACAAATGAACTATTATTGAAGTCATTAATATTGCAGAACCAGATCAAAACAGTCATGTCATCGATGTCTCAGAAATAAGTAATCAGTGATGGCTATCGTGTAAATTACAATAATAAAGGTTTTCAAATCAATTTTATCAGCAAATATATAAGATTCCTAAGGAATGATATACGAAATAAAGTTGCGAAATCAGTACCGTTATTTTACCATCTCTGCAACCTAATGCAGAGATAGGAAGGGTAGGAATAAAGACAGGAAAATTCTGTATGCAACTTACGTTTAGCCACTTTTGTAAAAGGAGAATTAAAGAAGCTTTAACCAAAGAATAGGAAAGAAAGAAAGAAAGAAAACAAAAGACATAGAGCCATGAAAAGAAAGATCTGAATGGGGAGCATAAAAGAACATACTGTAGATGAAAAAAGTTAAGAAATATAAAAGAAAAATGGATGTGCCATAGAACAATACAGGACAAACGGCCGAGTTCTGGCGAAAGCGTGCATACTTCAAAGAAAATGTGAGATAAAAAAATATATATTTTACGATTCTGCAAAAGGGGTAAAAAAGACTACGAAAAAGAATTTATCACCGATGAAAGCGCCAAATTTCGAAGAGAGCGAGGAATCTGAAGTTCTATAAAAAGTGGTAAGAGTTAAAATTTACTCTAATAGCCGATGATGAGGCTTTTACCAATGACATTTTCAAAAACATCGAGGCGGTAAGTTGGTTTTCCCTTCGATAATAAGGAACTTGCAAAGTACTGCCCGTTGTCTAGTAAGGTTTTCCGGTGACCAGTATAAAGTGACTGTATAATTCCAAAGGTCATCTTACGATATCCGCGTAGTATACATTTTTTTTTTGCGCTTATAATGAAGCTATAAAAATAACTACCATGAAGGGGTTTCATATAGTAGCCAAAAATTTTTAATGTAAAGTCTACAGAAAGAAAATCGTTCAACTCAGTTATACTCATAATAAACGTAACAGATTTAATTCATTTCTCTTCTTAGTGACATGACAAACATTCACACCCCTGACTAAGAGTGTTTGCATTATTGTCATAAAATAGTTTCTCAAGGATGAAGTGCATTAAATTTTAGTCCTTTACATGATTCCAGTACTTGGCCATAATAAATGTGTTAGAGTTTAAAGGCTAAGTGTTAGAATGACAAGAATAAACTAGAGAGAGTCAGTTAGAAACTTTTTTTTATCTTAAACGTTGAAAAAGCAACTGCAGTCAACGCCAAATGTACCTGTATATAAGAATTAGAAAAGAACAGTTATATGGGGGATTGATGATATGTCTGACAGCACTTCATTTTCTTCCGCTTCATTGTAATCACGTCAGATTTCAAGGTACAGTACATTTACATTTGAAATTTTGGCCTTGTAATGACATAAATTGGCTGTACGGAACGAAGAGATACATTTTTATTTTATTTTTCTTACGTTTACTTATATGAGCTGCCAGGCGACCAGAGAGAGAGAGAGAGAGAGAGAGAGAGAGAGAGAGAGAGAGAGAATGAAGGACGAGGTCACAGTTAACCACTCGTACTAGCGTATCTTTCCGCATCATTAAATGACCATTTTTCTTCGTCAGAGTTTGGATTTCAAGTCATGATGCAGGCGAGTTTTAACGAAAGGGTTTGACTTTTGGGAGAAAGTAGAAAGGATGAGTAAAATGGCAGACATATGTGCTTCGGATCATTGAAAAGTAGAAAATATTCTGTACGTCACCTTTTCCTTATGCTAGTTAAAGACTATTTGTAAGTTAAAGGAAAAAAATAGCATATGTATCGGTATTCGTTGCAAGATCTTAGTGAGTAAATGCAGTATGCTTAGGTTATAATATTAAACATGAAAAAACACAGTCAAGAGACCCTTTATATAAGATGAGTGATGCTTACTATGTTAAAATTCTTTTATTAATATTTTTCAGTATTTAGATACGACGTTACTTCTGCCTCAGCCGCAATGGTTAAAATTTGAACACATTTTTTCAGAAAACATGATATAAATTTTTCATTTTTCAGATATAATAGTTATGTTCTTTACTTAATCCTGTTTTCCATTAACACTGCTACGTCCAGTTTGGTGGCTTATAATTACTCTTATATTTACAACTTTTTCCCTACTGGACCTCTAAGAATTACTGTCATAGTTATAATTCATCGCCGCAAGTGACATTACTTTTCCAACAGGAAAACTAAGACTGTGTTGGAAAAATGTTTTATTGTAATAAGACCTTTGACGTTACAGAAATCTAGGCTAATCTCTTGCAACAAAGTGTACTTATGACTGACGCATAATTATAATCAAGTTTAGATGTCGTTTGATATCTGAAGGGTAAGCGTGATGCAGCAGACGACATAACAATCCCATGAAGGGATACTCAGGATAATTGGAGACACCTCTTTAGATCTAATCCTAGCTCCAGCTGAAATGTTATTCATTATTAGTGTGATTACTCATTTCACGATCAAGTATTATCTCTGTCAGGCACACGGATGGAAATAGTTTGCCCAATGTAAATTGCTATAGGTTAGTTTTTATTTAACAGTAACATATTGTTGTAGGTGTGTCATTTTTATAATTAATGGAAAAAATCAAATACCATTTTTTTAGGCAAAATAAACCCGAACATAGAGTATGCATAAAATAGGATTTTTTCAGTACAACATAATCAATAATATAAAAGTGTCAAATTACTCGTTTTAACATCCTTTTCATTCCCTGTACCAACTATTTTTTGTAGGCTGAAACTTAATTTAAACTTAGAAAGTGGCGCTTTTCGTATAAAACGCAGTGCGATGATAGTAAAACGGATGGAACAAAATATGACAAGAAAGGAATGACCGAATAGCAGCATCTTAGAATTAAAACGACCAAAATATAAATAAAAAGAAGGTTATGTCGTCATCACTGGAGACGTGGTCGTTCCACATTGATAATCATCCCAACTCGAACCTTATCCTCGGTCTCGAATTTTTTTCTCTCGTTTGGCGGATTAATTGGAACATCTTTGCAAAAATTCGTCCTCATTGAAAGGAAGTGCTGTACATTTTACAGGATTTCAGAGGGTCTCATTACTCGTAATTAGTGTCTTGTCGTTCATTTTGTATGTTTGTAATATTCTAATGTTGCGTCTTGAAATACCACAAGAATGGCATTTAGATTGCCTCCGTATTTCATTTATATTTTGAATATCCTTCAAGTCCAGACAAACTTAATATGATTTAAAATTAATTTATAGTAAAGAACTTCCCTGCGTCTTTGCTATGGAGTGAGGTTAAATCTAATGAATTCTTTGTTCAGTATGCATTCATTGCGCATTCATTCATCAAGCATGACCGAAGTACAAATGGATGAATGGATATTTATCCAGCTGATCGTTACGAATAAGATGAACATGATATTTGGATATTATCATTCATTATTTCAATACTACCATACTATGCCATTTGGCAAAATGCTCGTTTGACCTAATGCACTTATATATCTATATTATTATATTTTTTGGCCATGCTTATTGTTTATTATCCATTCGACTTCGAGAAAGTATTTTTAAATGAATATTTGATCAGTTTTCAAATTCATCATATCAAGATTAAGTTGTATAGCGGCTCTTCATATTATAATTCATCCTTTTTTCTCAGGACTCATTCATTCATATGGGATAGTGACACTAGAAGTAAATTCACGTTGCAGTCAGTGTAAAGGCATATGGCAGCGAAAGATAGGTGGGTGTCTAAACACTCTTAAAAAAAGTTACCCAATAAAAAACTATTTCAGAAGGTGGCTAGTTGCTTTCATTGAGTAATTAATGACGCAATGAAAGATAGGTGCACTCTTAAAAAAGTTACCCAATAAAAAACTATTTCAGAAGGTGGCTAGTTGCTTTCATTGAGTAATTAATGACGCAATGAAAGATAGGTGGGTGTCTAAACACTTTTAAAAAGTTACCTAATAAAAAACTATTTCAGAAGGTGGCTAGTAGCTTGTCATTGAGTAATTAATGACGCAATGAAAGTTCTATCACAAAATTTTCCAGGAAAGAACGTCTTACGAGCTTGATGGCGGGTGGTATGTGTAGGTGGTCATATGATGACGCTAACGTATATCATAAGCGAGCTGACCTACTGACTGCTGATCATTAGGAAGGGAAATAGAATCGGGAATGGGGGTTGAAGTTAACTAAGCCTGCAGTAATGGCGGACACACACATGGACAGAGATACGAAATCACACACAAGTATATATCTGTATATACACACACACACACACACACACACGTAAATATATATATATATATATATATATATATATATATATATATATATATATATATATATATATATATATATATATATATATGTGTGTGTGTGTGTGTGTGTGTGTGTGTGTGTGTGTGTGTTTTTCGCATCTCTATACATACATGTACGCTTCATATCCGGGGAGCGCATTTCCATTACTTTAGAGATGAATCCTGTGAAATTAGCTGGGTATTGTTGCGCAAAGGAAAATGTTTTAAACGTGAATAACGTAAATTATCTATCTGAATCTAAAAGCTTTCTCTGAAGTATTTTCAGCAGGGAAGACCAAACATCGCCCTTTAATTTGAGTGAAATCAACTTCTATTCAGTCGTAAATAACGTAGATGATGACGTTATTGAAGGATGAGATAATTCTGAATTGGCTGCAGCGACCCACATGGAGAGCTAGGGAAAGTCGAATTTGTAGCTAAGGGGTCTGAGATTAAGTCATTGAATAAAAAAAATAACTCTGTTTAGTTCTTATTAAATAACTCTTATCTCTTCTTTGGAGCTGGCTTATTATCATGAAGCTCCGATGAGCGTTCAGCAGTTGTGTGCAATGCCAATTTTGAAGATAAATGAATTATTTTCCATTCAGTTTATAATGAATAATATTTGGCTGGCATCTGCTTTGCACTTTTTCTAAGAAAGTTTAAGTAAAAATTGAAAAGGTCTTAAGATACTATCATATAAACAGTTTTTAGCTCCCTTATTGACGGTTTAGTAGTCCAGAAGTGGTAGGCTCTCTGTAATATTAAATTCCTTTAAATATTTTTCTTTTCCATATCAAAGCACCAATAAAATTTTTAAGCAAAAATAATGTATAATACGAATTTTCGGTAAGGACCGTAATATCGACACTGTTGATTAGCACCACGCACTTTAGAAGTAAAGCAAAAATTTTTGACAGTTATATGATGACAAGTAAAACAAGGATAAACAGAGGATGAACACCTGACGACTGGAAAAAAAAATATTCATTTACAGATACCTTCGTCTGTAAACAAAAGAGTATCTTAATGAAGGATGCAGCACAAATAATAAATGGAACTTTCAGTGAATGCTAAAAGAGCTGATAAGGTTTTGTCGGAAGTTTGAGTGATCTTCGTCAACT
>NC_089791.1:61771547-61774047 GCF_040412425.1 Macrobrachium rosenbergii
TGATTTGCATTGTTGGCGAAGAATAAATTTTACATAGTTTTTAGTGAGACGGTTGTTCTCTGCGCTTTTGTTTGTATTTAGATAAACACAAATGGTGCTCGTTATGTCCGAACTTCATATTAGTTTTCTCACAGATAGGAATACGCAGGTCTTAGATAATGGTTATCTTGAGAGAGAGAGAGAGAGAGAGAGAGAGAGAGAGAGAGAGAGAGAGAGAGAGAGAGCACAGCCTCTTAAGGCTGCAGAATTGGCCACAACAAAAATATGAGATTTTAGAAAAATGTATAAAGGAAAATATTCTGAATATTAAATGCTTTATAGTATTAAAAAACTCTGGGTCAATAAAACCTCTCTCTCTCACTCTCACGCTCACGACACACACACACGCGCACTTCATTCGTTTCTGTTCCCTCTTCAAGAGTGACAGACGACTTCCAGTAAACTGACAAACTTTCATGGACTGCCTTGTGTCTTAATACCAAGATTTCTTTCAAGTTTCCAGTTTCATTCAATTTTTCCTCAGTTTTTCCGATAGAGATAACCAATCAAACCAGTGGAAAGAACAGCCAGGCAATTGAACCTTTATCAACAAAACTATTACGTAAAATAAACATGTTAGTTGATGATGGAAACTCAGAGTGTGATCTTAATTTTGAAATATTCATTTACATAAAATTATGACTGAAGTGCAAGCTTATGTCATTTCTGCATAAAAGAAAGAGGAAGTATAAATAAATGTTTTTCAATAGATACGTAGATTTTGCATATGAAAGACAAAATATTCACCTAATGGAATTTAAAGATAGATAAATAGATAAAGAGGAACTAAATAGAAACCAACTCGGACAACAAGCCTCCAAGCTAGATTTAAATTGCTGATTTTGATTCAAGACCTTTATTCCTCTGGATCTTGCAGATGCTTTAAATATCAAGTTATGATAAAACACCCATTTCACATTTTGTTCAAAATTGGCGAATTTTATAATCATTGTGTCAAAATAGTATTTCATCTTCTGGATAAAAACAACTCACTTAACATGAATATACACAAATGTGTTATACACGATTGCGCAAGAACTGCACCGCCAGAGTGATATTGATAATTGTTTACGATTTTGTCTTAAATGCAGATTCATTTCAGCTCTGAAAAAACTAGAATCAAATTTATACCGTGTTTCATGTTTTCAGGGCCCACGAAAATTGTAAAGCAAATGAAGACTCTAGCGATGTTTATGAGTTGAATGAAATTTTGCCGTCAATCAAATGATTCCTTTCTTACTTTCAGTTTTGATTTACGTCAAGGTAATTGTACTGTGATTGTTTAATAGATATTATGTTACGACTATTTATCACATCACCGTGATTCATATACAATCAGAAAGCTCTCTTGTGGCCGACTGGTTAGTGTGTCACTGTAGTCCTGATTCCTCGTCCGTCGCTGGTTCGACCCCACGGGACGGGGGACTTATTATCAACTAAAAATTCCCCTTCGGTAACATATATGAAAATATATTACTTCCGAGGTAGAGTGAATTGGATATTAAAGGACGTTTGTAGCTTTCTGATTATATTATGTTACGCACTGCTCTCTCCACTCTCCAAACTTATTGTACAATGTTTAGCTTTAACATTGCAAAAATAATATATGGAAGTCGCAAATTCAAGAAACTACTAGTTTGATCATCCTTGTAGCTAAAACTTTGTTAGCAGGCATTTCATCACCAAACATTTTATTGACAGACTTTCCATAGCAAGGACATTCTGTAAGTAGGCAATTTCTTCTCTCAGGGTACGTTAGAGTACCTTTAAACTTTTAAATAAATGCTACCGTATTTTGGGAATCTACCATGCTACTGCAGTTTCTTTTGTACCCAGTTTACATATATGTCAAAGGTCACAGACGAACTTTGACAATTTTTTCTCACTTAGTGAAGATTTTACTTTCTCTGATAGTTGAAGCGGCCTTTGACTTTTTATTCTCCTTAAAGTAAATCCAGTTTTCCTGATCTTGTTGCTCTGCTTAACGCTATTCCTGTCTTCTTACCAGAAAAAGTTGGTTCGCTTCTTTATTTACACTGAAGTTGTTTCTAATCTTCCATAATTTGTGAAGTTGTGGGAATTTTATTCTAATACTAGTAATAAAACCAATTCAGTTTAGCAGTCTTCGTTTGGTCATCTCTGCAGGACTTCGAAGAACTTTTGTAGTCATTCTTGATACATTGTAGGCCTTCAGTATAGGCTGACATATTCACTGATCTCATAGCAGGCTTCCTATTTATGGCTTGACTGTATTAACTGTAAACTTCTTTTAAACTTTTAAGGCAATTGCCTAAGATCTGCTCCTATCGATGAGGGAACTTCTGCTCCTTTACCCATTTCTAGTGACGTTCTTTTACCTTCTACCCTTTCAACTAAAGTTCTTCTTTGTCTGAGATGTTCTTTATTTGCACCAGTTTTAATACATGGTTAGTACAGAGTCTTTATCAGGGCACCCAGACAT
>NC_089791.1:61776547-61791547 GCF_040412425.1 Macrobrachium rosenbergii
ATGTGTGAGAGAGAGAGAGAGAGAGAGAGAGAGAGAGAGAGAGAGAGAGAGAGAGAGAGAGAGAGAGGGCTTTTCAATAATGACTCATTGTTTTAATAGGCACGGCTTTGGTGTCCATTTACCATAGCATTTGTAGTGTACCGTGCCAAAAGGTTTAGGTAACGGTAGTATTTCAGTTTCTTAATATTTTTTTTCTGCACAGGGATGTTTCAGTGGCTTCCAAAAAAACTCGAAAAAAACTCCGTGGAATTCCTTATATTTGACATTTCGTTTCCCCCAAATTACCCACCCTGCCCGCCAACATGAAGGAAGAAAAACACATCGTGTTAATCAAATCCCAGCTAAACGCATCTTGCATATTTAACCACAGTCTTAAAGAAGATCAGATGGAAAACAACGTACCCAACAGAGACAGATGGGAAGGAAACAGGAGGGAGACGAGGAGGAAAAGATAGAGTAGGAGGAATAGGAGGATTGGTGGAAGGAGAGGCTATTAAAAATTCCTGTAAAACCATTGGAGTTTTTCATCCTAATCAAGTTTAACTAAATTTCTTCAAGGACGCTCCACGTGGTAATATGATGAAAAGTGTCTCCTTTACAATCCACCCCGTAGAAGAAGTGGTGAGGGGTGGGGGTTAGTGCCGCCAGTGCCCCTCACGTGATGCACTGTAGGCATTATTAAGGGTGTTTTATGCGTTCCTTCGGCCCCAAGTTGCACACACTTCTTAGCCTCTTACTTGACCTCCATACCCGCTAATCGTCATCAGCATTCCTGACAACCTCACTAACTATTTCCTAGTGCAACTGTGGGGTTTTTCTCCATTTCCACCTTTAAATATTTGTACGTCATCTCCTTTATTTTTAGGATCTCTTTATCTTGCTGTCCAACCACTCCAATCACCCTTTTTCACTGTTTTGTATGCTGAATGGCTGAAAGTGTCTCAGTGCTAAGGCTTGACAGCCTAAATTTCCTAAAATCATGCTGTGCAAAGTCAATCTTCTCTAATATCAATATCCTTAGTGATATTGGAAAAAAAATTGCTGTAGCCAGTGTTTCCTTTATTAGTAAAGTTTCAAAATGTGAGGTGTAAGGGGGAACACGAAAAAATACATATTGTTTTTGCTTCTGTCATTTGATAAAATCGATATTGCCATTCTCCATTTAATGAAGTAAATATTTTTTCTTTATTTCAAGTTCCATGAGAATCCACGGTTTAAGTGAAAGAATAACATATGACAGAAGGGAACAAAAATAGGAATATTCAAACGTGAGAGCAATCAGAAACATTTCAAGGGAGATATAAGGCTGTTTAGTAATTCACCAAATGTTGTAAAATTCAGTCATTTATATTTCTATTTTTCTAGTTAGCATTTAAAACTTCAATTAATAGAAAATTTCAAATACGTGGTTTAGTATTAAGATGGCACAATAATCTTTTTAAACAATAAGAAAAAAAGACAAGTTACTACTATCCATTAATAAATAGGGATGATACCCTAAATATGTTTTAGGAAGTAAACACATCATTTGATGGCACGGGGGCGGCAATGTAGCAAGATTAAAAAAATCTATAATGTGACTGCAGGTGGGAGAGTTTTCCTTTTCAACCATTTTCGCAGGTATTGTAAACAGCTTTAACATGCTAAATTCGTCCTCATTCAAAATAGCCTCAGGCAAGGTTCATAAATAGAAAGTCTTTGATTTCCGCGTCCATGTTGCAAATAACGCCATATAATCGCCTCGCATAAGTTTGCCGTAATATCTTTTTTTGCGGAAAATATTTTGGGAACATTTTCCTAGATGCGTATTACCTGGCGTCTGCTTTTTTTACCTTGCTTTTATTTTCTTGGCCTGATCTTCGCAATATTAGGCCATTATAAATACTCGAAGATGACTGGGTTAAATAGGCTTGGCTAAACCGTTAAAAGAAAATATGTATTTTTTCCTCCATTTTTTAAAAATAGTAAGTGGGTTTGGTTGTCATGTTTTCGTGAGTGACTATTCAGTGAAATATTTACAGAAAAAAATACTGTCGGATATGTTTAAGTAACATGAATTAAACTTAGTAAGATTCACATTAACGCAAGGGAAAATTGAAACGTTGGAGAGCTTAAAAAGCACGATAAATTCTATGTAACGTCCAAGAAATTTTGCAGAAAGAGAAGTCTGAGGAAGCTGTTTATGTTGTGCTCTTACAAAAGAATTCTTTAGAAGATTTTCGTTTTATATTTTTAGGTGAAGAATCACTGACACCAACGATAGGTGGATTGCAGGCTTGTCCTGTTATGTCTATAAAAAAAAAAAAAAGCTATTGTTAAATTGTTGTCCTGGGACTTCCTTCTAAGGAATGCCTGATAAATATTGCTATAGGTCTTTCTCAAGAGATGTGACCGTATAAAGACAAAACAGTCGCAAATTTAGTTTTATTTACAGTGTGTAGAGGATTATGAGGAATAGGATGTTCATTATAGTTAAATATCTGGTTGTTATAGGGAAACCTAAATGATCCAGCGGAGCTGCTCCATCTTGCTGGTTGCCGATTAACGGTGCTAGGGTGCAAGTGAATATCTGTCCTCACCGAAAGGGAAGTTCTTGGACGCCGGGTGATTACTTCCAAGTTTCCTGTGTTTTCCGTGGTGTTGTTTTGTGACGGCTACTTGATATTCTTAGAACAACCTTTTCCTTGCAAGTGGGAGTTATTGTCCACTGCTTATTGTCATGCTATCGGTCATGATAGTGGTCGAAAAACGACCTCGTCATCTAACACTGGCCGCTTTCCGAAGGGCACAGAATTTTCTGCCTTTTTTTTATACAGTAAGAAATGTTCTTCTTTTATCTCAGACGCGCTAAGAGAGCTGATATATATTTTTTTAATTTTATTTTTGAGGTCCAGGAACTGGAACCAATTATGTCAATATAAAAGGAAATAATTGTGCACGCAAGTGAGGTATTGACAAAGAGTGCTTGTTGTGAGTTACAGTTTATAAAACTAGTTTTTGTAAACAATCATATTATTTCCTTTGAAGATTTACACACAAAAAAAAATATTTTTCACAATTTTTTGTTATTGTATGAACTTATGATAATAGGTCAATAAGCTTGGAGTATTTCAGTAATTTACGAAAATGAAAAGAAACCCCGTACCTTTTAGAAATACTTTTATGCGTGCACGTGAGTAATTGTGCTTATTTTTGTTGATGTCAGGATTGCAAAATAAAAGATATAGTTGTTCTTCCATCCCCTCTGGAAAAAAGAACAGATAAGATATAAATTTTTTTCCACGGGATCTCAAACATCAAAACTTTTAATTTGGTAGTCCAACGCTGACGTAAAATGTACAGTACGAAAGACGAACATTGATAGTCATTTATATAAAAGTCCATCTACATGTGATCGCTTACCATCTGCTAATAGACGTTACCGTATTTATCATCATATCCAGTGCTAGCTCAGACATTTTTCTTTCTAAAGCAAATCTCGCCAGAAGACAATGAAAAGGGAAAAAATTACTTTTAACTAAGGACATGAGTTACACTTGCACGGACCATAGACCATGTTCAAGATGCTCCGTTGTTATGCATGCATGAGTTTTTGTTAATGGACACGATGATACAACACGATTTTCATATAAATACTACTAAGGCCTTTTCCTTTACGCTTTAATGGCCCTGGTACGTCGATTTACATTGTAATGAAGTAACTAGTAGGTTTAAAAAGGAAAATTTGTAACCACGTTGAAAGTGGCATAACAGCTTTGTAAAGCATTACTTTCCGCCCATAGAAAGCACCTAGGTTTAAAGCTAAAAGAACATCCAGTAAAAGCCATAACTTCCATCGCGGTAAAATGCAACGGTACTATACCAGTCATAAAAACCTGTAACGCGTAATACGTTTCAGGTTTTAGGTTTCAGGTAAAATAGAATTTTTCTTCTTCATTCCTGGAGACTTTGAGAAGAATACTAATAGGAAAATAAAAGGCAATACAGCGGATCAAAGTAAACAATAGAAATTGAAAAATGTGCCCAGAGCTTTCGACAATTTTAATCTTCCTTAATCTATGTTAAAAATAGACCTATCGTGTTACACTGGTAACACAGTTCTATGAAGTTAAGAACTTTATGACCCATCAGCTTAGAAGCCGTAGCAAAGCTGAATTTACACGTACGCGCGCACATACATACTCATGCTTGCGCGCGCACACATACACACAAACACATATGTGGTCATACATATATATTTATATGTATACACCATATATATATATATATATATATATATATATATATATATATATATATATATATATATATATATATATATATATAATTATGTCACACTCTGGTGCTTCAATTGTTAACATAGAAAAAAAGTTATGTTATTGAAGTAGCTCCTTTGGCGATAGACTATTAATAGCGCATGCAGAACAAGGTTACACTGTTAAAGCTGCATTGGGGTCCCTCTCTGCATTTCTACGTTGGAAACCTGCGAATGGAAATTCAATTTAGTTTATCAAATATAGAAGACTTATTTATCGACATTGTTCGAACCCACCGGATGGTATGATCGTGTTCCCTCCTGGTTTAAAAGTGCTATTGTTGGCCGGCTTTGCTTTTTATATGTTAATCAATACATATTCATATTCTCTCTCTCTCTCTCTCTCTCTCTCTCTCTCTCTCTCTCTCTCTCTCTCTCTCACACAAATGCAAACAAAGACGCAAAGCATAGACTTAATAATGGACATATTTTACAGCTCAGATAGTGATTTCGGGTTATATACTTTTTAATTTAAGTATGCGGAAATAGTACTCTGTTTAGATTGTATAAGGGAAAGGCTTCTCTCTTAATCAAAGTGTTTATACGCAAATTTCCATAAAATAAAAAATTGCGCTTAGTCATCGGCTATGACTCACAAAGTTCCTTATCAGGAATAAAGAAAAGGAATATATATATATATATATATATATATATATATATATATATATATATATATATATATATATATATATATATATATATATATATATATATATATATACATATATATATATATATATATATATATATATATATATATATATATATATATATATATATATATACAGTTTCTTCATATCGTATTTTAGTTTCCCTATTGCAAACAAATATGTTTGTATTATTATTAGTGTTAAAGAAAATAGCGATTATTTTAAAGTAAACGGGAAATGGAATTTGGGTGAGCGATCGTCCTTCACTCTGTTTTAAAATTATTGTTTTTATTGTTTTCTTAATAATAATAATGATAATAATAATAATAATAATAATAATAATAATAATAATAATAATATTATTATTATTATTATTATTATTATTATTATTATTATTATTATTATTATTATTATTATTATTATTATTATTATTCAATGAAGGCTAACGAAAAATAGAAACATTTAGGAACGTAAAATGACACAGACAGTCCCCCCCCCGGCTCCTTTCCTTCTAAAAAAAAGAGAAGAAAGAACAGAATCTTCAAAAATACAACCAGGACGAGAAAACACAACATCAG
This sequence comes from Macrobrachium rosenbergii, assembly GCF_040412425.1. Classification (NCBI taxonomy): domain Eukaryota; kingdom Metazoa; phylum Arthropoda; class Malacostraca; order Decapoda; family Palaemonidae; genus Macrobrachium; species Macrobrachium rosenbergii. The sequence goes on from NC_089791.1 coordinate 61,782,091, forward strand.
TATCGGCAAGTTCATTTTTGTCATCATGGCCGTCTCTTCGACCGAAGGATGAAATATGTCTTATGAGTTCCCGATGCAAATGGTTAAGTTATCGCTAAGGGAGGCAGTTTCTAAAGGCAGCATCCAGACGCCCCTGAAGATGTGTCACATTGCAGTGCCATTGCCCCAATTGGATATCACATTTTCCTTCTTTTTCTTTTTATTTATCTGAACGAGGTGCTGTATTTAATATCCAGTTTCCTGTATATTGTCTACAGGGGTTCCCAAACTAGGGTACATGTACCCCCAGGGGTACATTTGGTCTGAAGAAAATAATTACTACTGTACAATACATGGTGTAATCTGCACTCAGATTGCACTTTTCTCAATTTCCTCGTGTTGATTAGCACAACTTTTATGTAATCTACACATGCAGACTCCATAAATTTAAAATATCAAAATATTAAAATGTTCTTTTTTAATATTAAGCTTAATTTTTAGTGTTAGGGGTACATGGGAACCTATAAAAAAGCCCAAGGGGTACCGAGGAACAAAAAGTTTGGGAACCTCTGTTTTAGACGATTATTCGAACGAGATGCCGTATTTAATATCCTTCGTCTGTACATTTTTATGATTTATTTGAAGGAGATACCGTTGTTAATATCCGTCATTCTATAGCTTTTTTTTTTATTTCTCATTCGAAATATATATAATATTTAACACCCAATGTCTGGGAGCCCTTTTATTTTTTTTTTTTATTTAAAGCAAATGCCGTATTTGATATCCAATATCGTGTAGCTTTTTTTGTCCGAAGGAGATGCCGAAGTTAATACCCAACTTCCCGTAGCTTTTTTTTATTGCTTATCCTAAGGAGATGCTGTATTTAATATCCAAAGTAATGTAGCTTTTTTACTCTTCATTCGAAGGAGAGGTCGTATTTAATATCCAGTGCCCTGTAGTATTTTATTGTTTATTCAAAAGAGATGCCGTGGTTAATATCCTACTTCCTGTTGCTTTTGTGTTGCTTATCCAAATAGACGCACTATTTAATATCCAAAGTTCTGCAGCTTTTTTATTGTTCGAAGAAGATTCCGTATTTAATATCCATGTCCTGTAGCTTTATCTTTTTACTTTTGCTTTTCGGATGTGCCGTATTTAATATCCGGCGTCCTTTATGTTTTTTGTTTGTTGCTTATTCGAGGGCGATTCAGCTTTTAATGTCAAGCGTCCTATAGATTTTATGTCGCCCTCTCATATTGTGTGGACATCGAGGCGTTTAGAAATTAGAATGAAGCAGATCGTGTTGTCAAATATGTGTCATCCTTCGTAGCCTAACGTGCACGGTGGGAGAATTCATATTAATAACTTTATGTCACAGTGACTTACTCTGCCTTACCTTTAGAAAAACAGCGAAGCGTATGATGCATTACCTAATTCAATATTTTTATGTTAATAAAGGAAACATATCCTTATCTGACTATGACTGATAACTTTAGTTATGATTTATTGTGATATCTTAAAAAAAACACATTACGATTTATTGTGATATCTTTAAAAAACACATTACATTCTGGTGAAATTATCACAGTACAATTTGTTATGATGAAGAGAGAGAGAGAGAGAGAGAGAGAGAGAGAGAGAGAGAGAGAGAGAGAGAGAGAGAGAGAGAGAGGGGGTGGAGATTTCAACAATAGCTATGAATATCTCCCATATCATATGAACCATATAAATACAGTGCTTTACAGTTTACTGTGAGGTGCGGATGTTTACAATACCCTGGCCCTTCATAAAAAAAATACTGATTTGTATAGAACTTTCCGTTAAAAAAAGTTGCAGGTTTACAACAGTAATTAAAATAATCTTCTGAAATAGAAGAAAAGAAATAGAGCTTAATACGAGGCCCCTGCACTCACAATACCGAAATAAAATAAAGCCAGTATTGAACAACTATCAGTTAATAAATGTTAGGGAAGAAAATGTAATTTTACGTCGGTAATTTGTATAACCTCCGAAAGTTGAAGAGAAATAAATTCGGTTACAGGCGTGGTTCGAATTTTTCAATGTGTTTTACGAACTTTTGTTTTCCTCCTCCTTTTTCGCCAGTGGATACCTGGAAACACTGATATACATTCTGCCGGGCTTTCTAACATATGAACGGAAAAAAGTCACGAAGTTTTGTATCAGGCATTGGGTGAGAGTAAACCGAACTAGTTCAGACCTGTGTGATAGTATAAAGAAATAATCTCTGAAGTCCAGTTAAAACACAAACACACTCACTCCCACACACACAAGCACATTGTCTTTTGTTTGCATATCAGATAGGATGAAAATATGCTGAAATATATTTGTGTTGGTGATACCTGAGTATGACAATACATTTCAGTGAAATGGGATTTTAAAGTAAAAGAAAGAGAAACTAAAAGTTAGGAGATAATGGCTGTTTGATAATCTTCGTACTTATATATATTAGATATATATATATATATATATATATATATATATATATATATATATATATAATATATATATATATATATATAGATATATATAGATATATATATATATATATATATATATATATATATATGTATATATATATTATATATATACATATATATATATATATATATATATATATATATATATATATATAAATTATTATATATACAGATATATATATATATATATATATATATATATATATATATATATATATATATATATATATATATATATATATATATATATATATATATATGTACTGTATATATATATTACATATTACTATATATATACATTATATAAATATATATATATTGCTCATACTCAATTGACTTATCTACTTACAAATATTGAACCAAAAATCTCCCTTCTTATCGACATCACTAACCCAGGGAATAACTTACACCCACAGGGAATTAGCCTATATTTGATGGATGCATCTGCCCTGGTCCGAATCCATATTAATATACATCCATTTATGGTGTACTCGTACGTTGTTCCTAAGGTAGAACTGATATATATTAAGGGGGTTTGGGAAAATATTTATATATATATATATATATATATATATATATATATATATATATATATATATATATATATATATATATATATATATATATATATATATATATTATATATATATATAGATATACATACAACGTCCCTGGCACGAGCATATTCATAATCTATAGTGTATCTGCCATGTCAAACCGTCCATTTGTTTGTTTCATCGCTATGTTAATGCAAATGTGAATAGAAAATGAATTTAGAAAATATAATTTTGTTACCGATAAAGATTGTCTTGATTTTTTGTAATGCGCGTTCTTTTGTATGGGAGATACAATAAAGCCATTTTTTTACCAAGCAGTGTTCCGTATCCTGTATAACTATATTGGATGATGAATTACAGAGCAAATATAAAGCATGAACCATAGTAATAAAAAGGCTAAAAACCAAATGATCAGGAATAATGGCTATGACCACATGAAAATTAGAGAATGTAGGTTATTGACACCAACTGGTCTAAGAAAACTAAATGTAGACCACAGACGAACCACCTGCCAGAAATTGAGGCAAAGATATTCTCATCAACTATAGAAGCTTATGGGGAAGGGGTTGGCGCCATGTGTAGTTACAGTTACAAAATGGGGAAAATATGCTTTTTTTAGATACTTATGACCTAAGAATTTTTTCACCAATATTTTTTACAGAACTGGGACGCAAGATTTTTAACAATTATGCAGAGAATTACTGTCTTATCCGTCAGGAAATGGCATTTGAATTAGTTAGGTGTTGATGGTTTGTCAGGTAGATTATAGATCATTCACAATCCCAATATAATCACTGACTGAGGTTATTAAATCAAAAGATAAGGAAAAAACTTCATGTAATAATTACCATAATAACCACACCGTGAAGGCAAAGAAAATAATGAAGATGCAGAAAACTTACGACAACATACGTGGTCGTAAGAATAATAATTACATCATTAGTAAAGGTAAAGATAACAAACAAGAAAAAAAAGTAAGTTGAATAAGCCCATTTAAACCTCTCATTACATAAACATAACATCTCCGCCCAAACAGGGGGCCTTCTGTGGAAACGAGAGTGGGAGTGTACAGTATATCCCAGCCTCATTTCTATTCTCGGGGCGCAACTGAGGTCAACGTCGGCCTGCAAGGAATCTTGTGCTGTGTATTATTAGTTTCAATTTTCCCTGTAGTTGACTAAGATTGTATTCAGAGAAGCTCCTGGGGGTGAGGATCCTGATGGTAATACCGTATTACAATATGTTATTTTTTTAATTTATTTATTTATCTATCTATTTAATTCGAATGATATTGCGACTTTAATAACCAAAAGAAAAAAAGCCAAAGGAAGTTTACTGCCATAATATTGCTGCCTGCTAGTAACATCTTCTGATCAATCAGGATATGAACTAGGCAAAAAGATTATAATTCTTTTTGTCCGTCTTGTTCCTCCACCATATCTTATCATCGTCTACGTAAATAGTATAAAAAAACACCAAACTATCATTTCTGTGCTCAGATGAAATCTGTTTTTTTAAGAAATAGGAGTTGGAGCAAAAATAACTGCCTTCTCTTAACTAAATTAATTTTTATTTTACATACCCAGTGAGGCTAGGAAATCACATATGTTAAATTCTGCAATACTGCCTTTGATAGAATCCAGTGTTTTGTAGTAAGGAGAGAAACGAAAGAAATTGGTTTTAAAATATGCCATCTTTTCTTTTTACATTCATATTATCATTTATGTCCCCAGAAACAAATGACCCAGTGCTAAAATATCATATGAAGACATTCAGCCATTATAAAATATTCACGGACCGGACCCACGTCAAGACACACGGGAACTACAGTTCAATAATGAAATGTAGAAGGCGATTTCGTAACATCTGTTATTATGTCGCAGTCCAAACATACAGCGGATGTGAAAAGTTAGAACACATTCTTAGACAAATACCTGAGCGTCCTGGAATGAAATTTAGCTTACAGGTTGCGCTGTAACATTAATAATAAAGACAATTCACCAATGTCACATACAGACACAGCGCAAAGATTCCATGTCGGGACCTGAAGTATCACGTTATTCCAGTCCGCAGTGAAATGCAATGAACAGATTCATATGAAAATCGCTGCTCCTCGAAATGTGAACAAGATTTCTCGGAGAACTATTCCTTGGTCGAAATTGAAATGTTTGGGCTTTCAGATTCATATGCAGCTTTGTCTGTGTAACTGGTAATTGACTAAAATTGATATGTATTTTTTCATCAAGCTAGCAGAGCTAATTGATTTAATAGGTTAACAAGGCGGGTTATATAAAAGATTGTTAAGTTGATATTAAAAAACCAGTTCGTACTTAAAGCTTTAAGTATGAGGTTATTAAACTCACTGATTTTGTTGGAGAGACGCGGTAAAAAATAATAGATATTCGTTCACTCTTCTCTAAAGAAGTCGGCCTTTTGAACTGTTATAAATCTCATGGCATGGAGAAAGCGAAAGATGACATAATATTTGGGTAAAGTACAATCACGGGTCAGTCGAGTGACTTGTATCCATCATCTACGGACTTTATGAGTTCACGTTAACTAAATTAGAAATAATACTCGAGTTATCAATAAAGGAAAATGCTCTTAAACTTGTCAAATAAAGTTTGAAAGAAAAGTCTCTAAAATATTGATGTCATAATCCAGACAAGGACAGTCGGGCAGTATTTCTGAATCATTAAAAACAAATTTCTGCAGATGGAGAGCTATGTCAGTTTTTGTTAAACTCTCTCTCTCTCTCTCTCTCTCTCTCTCTCTCTCTCTCTCTCTCTCTCTCTCTCTCTCTCTCTCTTGTTCCTTTAAGACGGTTATCGATTAGGTCATCGATTCTTCCGTCTCGTCAGCCTCCTTTCCTTATGGCAAAAGGTGAAACTTATTTTAGTTAGCATAGATTTACTAGCTGAGAAAATGCTTCATATGTAAGATATGGATAGAAATAAATAATTGCAACCAACATAACCATTTTTAAACTTCTAGGTTACTATTTGAATGGTTGAAATTTCATGACAGATTTCGTGGCTTATGGTCATATCAATCGAAATCAGAGTAATGGCAAAGGGTTGGGTAGAAATTTTCAAAAATCTAATCTGCAAAATATCAACGTTGGCAATATTGATATACATGAAAGGAGAAGTATAAAACAGTAATAACAACAAAAGCAGTAAGAAAAACACCATTAATGAGATATAAAGACCAACAAGAGCACTGTTGATAATAGTTCTATGTAAAACACATTGTGTTGATGTGATTATGTGGTTGTCGTCGCTACTGGCTCTTATTTAAATACACAACGTGAGTAGGTAACTTTTAATTTCCTATTAAAAAACCTAAAATGAATTACATCGTTACGTTCATTGAACAAAATAGCGTCTTTTTATTCAGTTTTTATGAAGAAGGTCCATTCTTCAGGCAGGTAATGAATTAACTCTCTCTCTCTCTCTCTCTCTCTCTCTCTCTCTCTCTCTCTCTCTGTAGGTCTATGAATCTTGCATGGTCGTTCATTCCCATAAGGCAGAACTATCTATAAAGTTATCCCACATTGTAAATAATCCTCGCAATTTCTGAACAGAGTAAAAGTTGAATTCAAGAAGTTGGAATGAAGGAGGAAATAAAGTGCAAATACTTCGAAGTTCTTAAAGTCGTAAATCTACTCCTGGGTCAATATAAAACGCCATTGTCTTTAGCCTTGCAAAATATCAGGTCTGATAAAGTCCGCGGAAAAATTGGCAGCGTTAATCGTCTCAAAGTGGATTAAGTTTCTGTAAGTGAAATGTGATGGGTTTTGGGGAATTCTGGCTATTGAGATATTGACAAAGCCCAGTGTATTTTCTCAACAGTCTGCATCCTCTAGCTGGGCTATGCAATTTGGAAATGAATCTCAAAGGTCCTTTATGATTCAAACAGTTTGGTTAGATGCAATGCTTTTGGGAGTTTTATTCGTTAACTTCATAAGAAATGATTAAGGAAGGTGACTTGTATGGCCCGTGTAGGAATCTCCATAATGGTATTCTGTTACTCCAAACTACTAGCGTAATGCTCAAATGAAGAAAGTCATTGGTATTTGATTAATAAACAGCATTTATCATCTCTGATTAATAAATGCACCTCCACGAAGAGACAATATACCGAGGAAACGGCTCAGCAAAACAGGGCGAATCGTATTAGAGAGCAGAAAATCTTTTACTTAAGTCAATAATAATAATAATAACAATAATAAAAACCATACAGTAATCGCGCTTGCTGATTAATAATAAAAATATAAAAAACATGCAATTTTAACTATTGGATGTCGTAACGGTTTCCGTCTTTAAGGGCTTTATAAAGCTTCCGATACTTTCATAAAGGATATTATTTCCAGGTAGGAATAAACTTTCCTGTTGAACTAACAAATATGACAAGGGAATTCCGAAGTATATATAATAAATCCAACTTTAGAGTAATAATAAATATGACAGTCGTAAGACCGACAGAAACGAACATCATCAGTTAAATTTCTCGTATAACCAGAGAAGCTCAGCCAGTTCCGAAACTAGATTCCAGGTCTTATTGTGCTATGTAACAACAAAGATGCAATTAGATATATCGAAAGCAAACAAAGTACTACAAAAAGAATTTAGTGTAAAGTTAAATAAAGCCACCATCAATCAGGTGAACATTGGAAGGCAAAATTTATAAATTATATTATTATACGACGAATTCAAAATAACTATTAAGCGAATCATTCCAATAAGCAAGGTTAGGTGAACTGAAGTGTTGACTTTCTTCATCACAGGAAAAGCTAGTTAACTACGGTTTATAATCCCGCCAAAAATCATAATTCTTCACCTTATGCACCATGCAAATTATTTAGTCACAAACAACGTTTCATATAAAATGACTGATATAGTGGCATTATTAATTGAATTAGTAGCTAAAGTATAAGTTTTCATGTATCAGTTTTTTTATTATATATGTATATACACATACACACACATATATATAGGCTACATGTATAAACACCCACACACACGCTCGCACACACACACACACACACACTGCTGACCAAAAAAAAAATCTGAAAAGCAACCTAAGGTTAAGCCCGTTAAAACTCTGAATAACAGTCTACGGCAGTGGGAGGGCAGAGGGTTGGGGAGGGGAAGGAAATAGGGAAGAAGGAGGGGGAAAGGGGAAAGAATGAGAAGTAGGAGGAGGAGGGGGAATGGGGATGGAAAAAGGGAGGGGAGGGGAGGGGAAATGTAGGGGAAGCGGAGGGGAAGCAGAGGGGAAGGTGGAGGGGAAGGGAGGGGAGGGGAAGGGAACATGAAGGGATAGGGGTAGGGGAGGGAAGGGGGAGGGAAAAAGAAGGGAAGAGGGAAGGAAGGGAAGGGGAGGGGAGGGTGAGAGGAAGATAGAACCTAGATGGTAGGTTGTCAGCTTGACAAACAGTTTCAAAATATCCATAAGTTATTAAGATACAGTGTCCGTCGTCTATATAAATATTAAATTATTATCTCGATGGTAATCTTAGACACTTAAAAAGAGCTGCAACTGTTTTCAGTTTCCTGTGCGTGTGACGCATTTCAGTTTCCTTCGACGTTTCTGAGGGAAAGTGTAGGCCGAAGCTGAACGGTCTAATATAAAAATTATCGATATATGGTGATTTTTTGTGGATTAAGTACTTAGATATGATGATAGTAATAACTCAAGGTACTTAAGAATTTGTATTTTACTGGCAACGTATAGTTAAGATACGTTTGGTTTAAGATGAACACTGAAAAAAAAATGTGGTAATTTCGTTGTAAGTAATTTTTTAATGGGGGCTAGATATGTCACAGAAGCATTTGGTGTAATAATAAGCATGTGCAGATGGTGATGAATTAGTTCTTGATCTCCAATGTTATGCCCGTAACTACCATTTTTTTTTCGTGTATTAAGTACTGTACTTAGATATGATGATGGTAATGCCAAAAGGTGCTTAAGAATTTGTATTTTATTGGCAGGGTATGATTAAGATACGTTTGGCTTTAGATGAACACTGAGAAAAATGGGGTAATTTCGACGTGAGTAGCTTTTTAATGAGGGGGTAAGCCTGTCACAGAAACATTGGTCTGTTACTACTTTTTGCCTTGGCGAAAATTGTAAGGTCTGACTGGTGTGGTGGTAGAAGTTATATTTTGAATTACATTGCTCTATGACTGAGTGAAAGTAATTTTAATACAATCAAACACATGTTTAATTTTTTGGATGTACTAAACTGATTATAGGGTTTGCAGTGGAAGGTGTTCAATGAAATCACACGTTTGACAACAACTGGAAAAAAAGGTGGAGCGTCAAGTGAAAAATGATAATTAACCCAGAAAGCACTGAAGGAAAAGGTGACGTAAAAACGAATATTTAATTTGTTTTGTCCGTGTTTGTATGTCTGTC
>NC_089791.1:61794047-61854047 GCF_040412425.1 Macrobrachium rosenbergii
AAAAATCATTGTAGATTCGATATTACGATACTCGTATGTTTCATGACTACAAAGGAGGAAAGGCACAGAGTCTCGAAAGGTGAATCAACCACCTTACTGACATAAAATTCGAAACTTGTAAATCATTGATATTGCTATACGTCACTGGGTGCATGGTAAGAATGGGTATCTGCTCTCCTAAAGCCAGCTTCAATTAAAAACCAATTCATTTCCCTTTCTTCCCTTCCTTCTTTTTACTAGATCCTTTTAAATAAGAAGAAAAATATAATTTGTTTTTCTGTAATTTAATCTTCAGTGCTTTTCCCTGTGAAAACGTTCAGCATACATCATCAATAACATTATTATTGCACAGTACTATATTTTATAGTATGGACAAGTTAAGACCGAGAACAATTAAGCTAAGGGCAGTCGTAATAAACTGAAATCGGAAGTTCAAAATAGCATTGTTTGAATTCCTTTAGCGCATCAAGTAATCTTTCCCCCCAAATTAACAAGATTATGTCATGATTATTTGATGTTCTGTTGCTATCGCAGCGCTATTAGGGTGCATATCTTACTAAATAGCGAAAGGTTGTCCAAAGTCTTTCTTTGATTCCCTCAAGCTATTATTCTTTTATGGAAAATATTCATACATTCATACTGGGGAGCAGATATTCACGAAGTTGATCTGGTTCAATGCTATGAAAAAAAATTAAGTTTTCTTTAAAACCAAAAGAGTTTTTCGCTTAATGCTCACTCCCTTCGTGACTTTGTTTCAGAACATCTGAAGTAAAAGTAACTTACTGGATCCTTTTGCTCTCTGTGGTATTATTTTTTACAATAATATGGAAATAATGATGTACTGTGTACACGACCAAAGTACTCAATGGTTTGGTTGGTATTGCTATAGTCCGTAACATTTATTTATTTTTTTTGTGTGTGTGAAAAGGTGGGACATTACGACGATAAAATAATAGAAATATTTTGATAGTTATTATTGGAGGCGTTAATTTTAGAGCCAAATGCTATTTCCTGTCATTTAGCTCTTGATAAGACAGGTATTTAGCCTAAGGAGAATCACTCGTGATCCTGTTCTAGGGCGAATTCTTATGCGAAAAGTGAAATATCAGTGCCACTATGGAAAGTTCAAGTATCGTGAAATGATATTTTGTAATGATAGCATATAGGAGTCTGAAATTATATCATGAATTTCGAGTACATAAGATGACAGTCACGATATCTACTTGTATCTCGGGAAGAGAGAAAACTACAAATAAAGAGAGAAAAGGAAATTTGATAATATTAGGTATTTGAAAAAATTCTGCGGGAAACCTGAATTATATACATCAGTGACGGATGAGAAAGGAAAGGAAATTAGAGAAACGTAACAAGGTAAAAACACCTTAAATACAGAGAGAGAGCGAGTGAGAGATACTCAAATGAAGCATGACTTGACATTTCTATCGAATGTGGCAAATATTTCACAGCGCAAATGAAAGGTATAGGCATTCTACAGCTCTAAACTAGGCCGCCTTGCGATTCTCTAATGGTCAAAACGTGAAACATCTATTTCGAGACCGATTTTGTGGTGTTTCAATTTCAGTTTTTCTTTTCATCTTTTGCACATAAACTGCGCGTTCGTTTTTCCCTCGTCCCAAGTTGCACTTGTAAGCTCGGACGCGGGTATGACAATCAAACGAAAGCGCCCGGCTCCATTTCAAAAATATCGAATAGAAAAATGTCACCTTCCATTCTTTTCACTATTTTCTTTTTCACCTAGGCTATGTTCTCATATTTTCTTATAAGATAAAGCATGCGTAGTCTCATGAGAACGAAAAAGAATAGTTACAGTTATCGCGACAGACCTCTTTCAGTGCTAGAAAACTTCCATATGATGTGAGAATAGTTACAAATAGTTTTTATGACAGACAGACCTCACTCACAGCTAGAGAATTTCCAAATGATTACTCTCTCATCTTATTCATCGCTAATCATATGGGAAGAAGCTGTATCATCATACTTTGTAAACAGTTTACGACTTATAAAATCATATCGTATTTCCCATTACTTCATTGATAACTTATAAAATCATATCGTATTTCCCATTACTTCATTGATAACTTATAAAATCATATCGTATTTCCCATTACTTCATTGATAAATTATTTTCCACATCTATTTTAGTCGACTTACTATACAACATTACTCTTCTGACAATTTTTCAAGAAAATGTTGAACCAAGAATGTCATTTCAACAGCTTTATGCGATCATGGAGGGGAATTGGTAGGTGACGATTTTTCGTTAAATCCACAAGATAAAGTTGCAGTTCTCGTTCTTACGTCTGCATTTTTTTCAGCAGTCTAATAACTAAAAGGTTCAGTTGCGCCTGACGAATTCTTTTGAATGGCTTAGTAAATTCCGTCGTCTTCTTCTGTTGTACTTTAGCATTTCTCCTCCGTCAGGATCAGAATAAAGACAGCTTGTCTTGTTCAGGGGAAAAAGATAAATGTATTAACAAATACTCGTAGAAAACTTTACTTCGTGCTGAAGAGAGGCGGTAGACTTTACTGTAAAAATAAATTAATGAATTAATTATTTATTAAATCTGGCAAATACATTTAATATATATACACATATATACATATACATACATACATACATATGTATATGTATATGTATATATATATATATATATATATATATATATATATATATATATATATATATATATATATATATACCAGCTTTGATAAATTATTGATTCATTAATTTATAGTTACTGATATAAGTATATACATTATATATATATATATATATATATATATATATATATATATATATATATATATATATATATATATATATATATATATATTATATATATATATATATATATATATATATATATATATATATATATATATATATATATATATATATATTACAGGCATGTGTGTGTGTAAATCCAAGGCATCTTGTACGATATATAAATTATAAAACAATATACATTCCTCACTTTTTCATGGATAATTTATAAATAAAGTTCATGACAGCAGGCCTTCATGACATTTATATTTAACTCGACGTAGAACATTTTAGGACTTACATACTTTCATGTTATCCTAATAATATTGCATTTTGAGAAATTGATGGTTAACGGCGCAATGGCACAGAAACATAATTCAAGAAGATATATACCAGAACACTGCATTTATGCTGACCCATTGTACCTAAAAGAATGTCATTAATTTTTCCTTTACCACCAGATGCATCAAGAAAGAAGATTCTATTTCTGAGTCAGTGATCATGTTCAGGATCTGGTGTGTACACGGTAAATATCTTGGTTCATTCATGTTGGCATATTTCTACTTCATAATAGGATATTGAGCTTTGATTCACAGAATATTTTCCATGACTGGGGGCAGAATATTAGTGTTCTGGAATTTTCCATCCATAAGCAAATAGTTCAGGGCCTCATAATTAAAGACCTTTTTCTCTCTGACTAGAATTGTCTTGTTGTAGATTGCATCATTACTTGTAAAAATGGCATTAGCTCAAAATAATTTTTGTTTCCTCGAGGACGATTACTTTTGGTCACTTTTATCATTGTTAAGTAAAGAAATATTCAGAAACTTTTGTTCAAAAATACATTTTGAGGTGCAAAAGCTAAATGAGATCAAATTATGAGACTTAGGCTTCAATTTTCCAATTTGTAGGGATAAACTCAAACAGAAAAACATTATTGGTTTATGATCATGGAAGAAAATCAGAAATTTCAAAAGGAGTTTGGGGATGTAATCACTATTAAGAGTTATGACACCTTAGATACTACTTTTTCCAGCAAATTAATAAAATAAATAACAAGTATAGAATAAACAACGTTCATTTTAGCTATTTTGCTGTCTGTATTTCGAGTCAACAGAATTTTGCATCTAATCCTGTTTATGACGGGAGGTGATAAATGGAATAAAATGCCCGTAGACTTTTTTCAGATATTGCCGTCATAGATAGACTGTAAATTCAATTTTTCCATATTGAGACACCGGCAAGGCCAATTTTAATACAGTCCCTGTATCGAATGACATCGGGTAGCCTACTTTACAGGTGATAAGTTAGTAACTCAACTTTTACATACGCAAAGACCACATACAAACATACGCTGATTTACTAAATGGTGAAATGAAAGTGACTTGCATTTTGTAATGCTGTGTTATGAACAAGAGATATGTTTACTTATTATTCACCAAATCAAAAGTGACAAACAGAATGTAAACTTACAATCGGAAACTTGCAATAAAAAAGAGGTTTCCTTTCAGATATTTACTGAGAAACATCTAGAGCTGTAGTTTGAAAGTACACACTATGGACGGCATACTTTCCCACATTGCTCACATCCTCTGCTGTCCTCTCCACGATTCCTTGCATTACCAGAAGCCAATTATGCTATTTATCAACTAGACCTGTTTTGTTTTCAACTCTAGAATAAATATGCCTGCCTATCAACTCAACTAGGCCTGTTTTTATCGAACTCTAGAACATAATATATCCATGTCTGTGAAAAAACATAAAAAATTTTATACTTGCTAACACCAGAGTGGACATATTTACAATGTTCAGGTGATTGCATATAAATTTCTAATTTCTTAGGATGTGAGATACTGCCATAAAAAATGTAAATTAGACTTATAGACACGAATCCAAGTTTAAATCTGCGATTACGAATGATCTTTTACAGAGGATTGTCGAATATATTACATCCATTCTCGTAGAAACTAAGGCAGCTAAGGAAGCCCATATTCTTAACCATAAATATGCAAGGAAGGAAGTGCTAGAATAAGTGTAGGTAGCCAACGTGGAAAAAAATACTTAACAAACAGTTAGAAAATCAATGTTCCGCGTTGGGGGAGATTTATAACCTCGTGAATAGCTCTCTTTTTCTTTTCAGATAATTAGAGTACCAGGCTTTAATGCCACTGGACTTAAAAACACCAATATATATACGTACCCCAATAGCATTACATAATTCTTCCTCTTGGCAGTATTGGGAGAGGCTTTTGTCTACTTAGAAAGGAAAACAAAATATAAGATAAATAACCGTAATCACCAGTACTAGTTTTGAAGGCAATAATCCTGACGCTAAAACCGTATATTGAATTTATATCTTTATCAGACAGTGATTACTCTGCAAGCGTCCAGTGAACGTCATTTTTAAATCTGAGAACCATATAAAAATGTAATTTGTAACTGCTTATTCAAATGAGCTGGGATGGCGATGGTAATCTATTGGTAGGAATAATTTGCATAGGAGGTTCCATGTTAGCATATTTAAGGACAAGCTGCTTCGTAATATCGATTCCGTTGCTCATTCTGAATCTATAATCTGTGAAGCACATAGCCATATGTTTCTGTGAATCAAAACATGTTCCCTCTGTGGCTATTTCTATTACCCGATTAACAAAAATAATCGTTTCCACTAACTTTTTCTAATACACATATGATTAAAAGTAATCGTTTTCACTAACTTTTTCTAATAGAATTATATTTTTAATCACATCTCTTTTCCGAACTTTCATTACATTTTCTCATCTGTTCCTCTCTCATCCGCTTTGTTTATCCTTGGATTTGTTTTTCTTATCCTTCATTACAAAATATGACTTGCTGGTGTGCATTTATTAGAGCTGTTGTATTTTTTCATGATTTCAGGGATCTGCGGTACATTAACTACATTTCTTCCCTCATTTGAACGATATTTTTAAAATATCTTTAAATGGTTATTACCTGCCTTTAGTATGCAGATGTCCATAATAGTCAAAGTACATGGTTACGATATCTTTTATTGATAAACACTTATTTTTTCACATCGTTTTCACATTTACCACCATAAACAGTGAATCAAGGCACTATAAGTGAATTTTGAATTCGCAATACCCCCATACCGACTTGAAAGAAAACAACATTTTTAAAATAAATAGCATTTGGTATATTTATATCATAAAGAAAGTGAGAAACATACCACGGCTACTGCAACAACACCAGCATCAGGCCTATGACGATAATTTTTCTTTTAACCAATTGCAGTATAGAGAGAGAGAGAGAGAGAGAGAGAGAGAGAGAGAGAGAGAGAGAGAGAGAGAGAGAGAGAGAGAGAGAGGGAGAGAGAACATCTTATGAACGATTTAATTCCAGTGGGGCATAAATAACCTCGTCCAGGACTTCGATTATTAGTGGAATATATTTTGACAGAACGATAGACACTTGCGTTTAGTGTTTTATCTCTCTTCTTCTCCCTTGTTATTTCTCTCAACTTCTGCTGTAACCTGCAATAGTCGATTAACACATAACTACCTAATTTACGGCTGAGATCAACAAAGGCCTACTGTAGTTTTATGGAACGCCCCTCACTAGTCCCTCCTCTTCAGCTCTGAGAAACAAACACTGGTCTTTCAGTTTGTGAGATAAGCGCTTATCTCTCTCTCTCTCTCTCTCTCTCTCTCTCTCTCTCTCTCTCTCTCTCTCTCTCTCTCTCTCTCTGAGAGATACAATATGTGTGTGTGTGTGTGTGTGTGATGTGTGTATGTATGTATGTGTCACTATGTGTGTGTTTTACACAAAGCACATCACATCTATTTCTCTAATGCACTCCTAGATCCATGTATTTCATCACTACCATGTTCTATTTTTGATAAAGTAGGAAAAAGAGCAAAGCGAAGGGACTGTGCAATAGAAAACATACTCTTTGAGACTAAAAAGGCTTTGTGTGCTTGACGGATAGTGTGTAACTTCAGGTATTCTAAATTATTTTAACTTAGTTCAAATCTCAACCCGTCAAATGACACAAAATATTTTGGTTAGATTAGTTAGACTTCCGTCTACTTGTTCCATCATACAATGTCTGTCTTATATTCAGAACCATCCCAATTAGAAGATTTAATCCAACGCCGAAATGTGACAGTTAACATAGTGATAATACAATATTTTTCAGTCGTCATATGTATTCAAGAAATACATGATCTACTATTTTTTTTTTCTAAGCTAAATTATATTTGTCGGTGCATAACATCCTTGAGGTTACAGTAATTGTGGTTACAGTAATTTCTTTGTTTAGTTTTTGTTTAGAAATATTTTTTTATGCCTTCCCTCTTAATTTGTGAATTCCTTAGGATATTCAGTGGTCATTATTAACTGTTGTGTTTTTAAAACATCTCTACCATCACTATAGGAAAGTCTTTTTGAGTTGTTCTATTCAATTTACTGTAGCTGGCTTTCCAACAGTCCCAATAGTTTGTCCACCTTTATCTATTTCATATCAATTTTTTCCCAGTAGGAAGATAAAAATAAGCTGATATTCTACTCCATAAACAAAATATACGAATTAAAAGAATTAGAATAAAAATAGCTCTACACTTGGTAAGAGAGGAGAACTGTGAATTTTTCATAGTTCCACAAATTTATAAAGAAAATTTTAACATAATCAGATTACTATAACATAAGTGTTACAGTTTAGATTGAAAACACTTTTGTATATTAAATGGAAAGTAATTTTTCATTAAACAAAATTATATCAAAATTAAAAATTATCTGCTTTTTTCGTTTACACACATATGTATACATGTATATATGTGTGTGTATATATATATATATATATATATATATATATATATATATATATATATATATATATATATATATATATATATATCAAATATAACCTATGTATATATGAATATATATGGATATATATATATATACATATATTCATATATACATATATATATATTTGATATATATATATATATATATATATATATATATATATATATATATATATATATATATATATATATATATATTATATATACATATATATATATATTCATATATATATATATATATATTTGATATATATATATATATATATATATATATATATATATATATATATATATATATATATATATATATATATATATATATATTATTTTTATCTCAGTACCTCATTGGAGCAATTTTGTCTAGAATATACTAGATAAGGTTTAAGTGTATGGAACGAGTGCTTTTAGCAAGCTCATTGGTGTCTTGTAAAACAATGTCCTGTTAGTGTTTTTTTTTCTGAATGTGTGGAAATTTGAGATAGAAATTATAGAATAATAATTAAAAACTCTAATTATCTAAAGGGTATAATTCTCTGGAATATTTTTGCTTATTGTTGGAATGTTATGTTGAGGATGTTGTGTTCAGTCATTCTTTATGAAACTACTAAAAATTTGTTGATATGCTGTTATGATGATTATACATAGATATACATACATACATATATATATATATATATATATATATATATATATATATATATATATATATATATATATATATATATATACAGTCAAACACACATACGCACATATATTTATACACACACACACACACACACATATATATATATATATATATATATATATATATATATATATATATATATATATATATATATATATATATATATATATATATATATATATATACATATATTTATAAATAGATGCATAATATATAATTGATATCATATATACATATTTTTAGAAATTTTATGCAGGAATGGCGATTGATATCAGACCAAAATATTTTTAGCTTTTTAATTTTACAATAAGATGAATTACAATCTTTTTATGCCACCTTCACTGCATACATACCAAAATAGTTCCGTCAGACAATCTGGAGTAAGAATTTATATAATAATAAGATGAATTACAATCTTTTTATGCATATATACATACATATATGTATAATATATACATATATATATATATATATATATATATATATATATATATATATATATATATATATATATATATATATTTCTATATATACATATATTATATATATGCATATATAAACGTGAATGTATGGATAAAAGGAATGTAATTCATTTTATGGTTAATCCAGATTGTCTGACAAAATTATTTTTGTCGGACATGAGTGATTTTGAATCCATTCATCAGTAAAGTGAATAAATTAAAAATAATCCTATGATATCAATTATAATTTCTGCATTTAATACCTAGAAAAATATGAATTATATTACATATCTTGCATGATTTCCGCTTTTTATTGCGCTCGCATACAAAACATACTTCGGAAAGATACGATTGTTACGATTTTTATCATCAACAATTTTTGAGTGTAACTGATTAATGTTTTGTCGTATCTAATTTTTTTACTGTTTTGTATGCTATATCTCTATATGATCTTCAACTTAAGTAATGTACGTTATTATTATTATTACATTATTGATCTCTAAAACTCAGCCTTCAGCTACCAGTCGATTCTTTGTTTGATTTTGTGAGTCCGTTGTCCTTTATTCTAATCAGTCTTATAAATTGCCTATTGTTCATCATCCTAATCACTAATACTTTACAAATTATAATTAAGCAAGTATCTTTATCTGATTAAAATTTCAGAAAACAGTAAAGCATCATATATATGGTGATGTTGAGGGTAAATTAAGAAAATCTCAGTAATCCACAGCACAGTAATTCTCGGTACTTCCAACTGAAACGGTAGCATATTTCTCGGGAACTCATTACTGTTAATCTCTTGTTCTCTCTCGTCTCAAAAGATTTTCCATGAAGAAGATAGGGCTTCACTCCTTACTTCCCTTTCAACTATCTAATTATCACTTGAACTTTATGTGAAACTTTTTTTTTCTGCTTCCTCGAAATACATCGTCTTTCCCCTCGGTCTAATTTTAAAACTCAATTTACAGCGACATGGATTCCTAATGAGCCGCTCAATTAAACAGACATTCTCATTTTTTACCGAAAGTAATACCTCACTCTCTTCAACCCTTGTTCATCCCCCCCTCACTGAGCTCTCCAACAACCCCTCCCCAACCAGCCACCACACCTTCCTGCTTCCCCTTCACCCAATAACACTCTTTCTGTGAGTTGGCCTCCTGGGAGTCAACATGCTTTTCCCATTAACTATTTATCTCCGGTGAGTTATGTTATCCTGTGAATTGTCCCGGCCCCGCACATTCTTGTCTAAACAAAAAGCCACCTACACTACACGTAAAATTATATTCCCATGAACAGCCACAGAGAAACGCACGTTTACTCCTTGTATCTAGCCACTTTTAGATACGCGTGGGTATTTGCTATACCCAAATACAATAAGTATCCTACTCTCGAAGAACCATTTTTCTTTCTTTTTTTTTTAATTTTGTGGTCGCTCATCACTCAGCGAGACAAACTACACCTTTTCGTGCTCCCTTCTTAACTGTCGCCCAGAAAGATTGTGACATCTCAATTAGCCACCACACGGATGTTTTTATGAGACCTGAGTCCTCCCACCCCGACCTTTAGACACAGCTCTGTAACCCAGGATGGTGTTTCCCCAGCGCCTTTCGAAACTTTGTTGAAAATGACCCTGCCTACATATCTTTTATCTTTCAATACATATTACGTCCCTCTTGTAGCTTCAGTTCTGTTATTTCCTCCTCCTCCTCCTCCTCCTCCTCCTCCTCCTCCTCCTCCTCCTCCTCCCTCCTCCTCCTCCTCCTCCTTCTTCTTCTTCTTTACACTCTCACTGTACATGTTGGCCTAACCCTCATATTTTTCTTCCGCACACTTTTTTCCATTCTCCATGACATTTTTTTCTCCTCTATCTTTTCTCCCTATCATCACACCGCTGTCTGTTTCTTCGATCGTAGCCGGTCCGTCTGTTCGGTTAAGTTTTTTTGGGGGACGGGGAGGGGTAAGATAGATGGTAATATCTTCACAGACTTTATGGTATTATTTTCCTTGTGGAGATATCTCTTCCGCACTACATTTTTTTTTTTCCAAGTGGTTGTTGCAGCACATGTTGCCCGTCTGATTCTTTCTCTATATTCGCTCATTAACACATCTTATCTCTCTCTCTCTCTCTCTCTCTCTCTCTCTCTCTCTCTCTCTCTCTCTCTCTCTCTCTCTCACTGGGCGTGGTGTGTGTCTAAAGTTTAACGCTGGGAAGAGAGCTAACTTATTGAGACAAGAAAATATTTTACGACCTTCGTCAAGCATCTTGTGTAAAATATCTCAACATCCATATATTCTTCTATATGCGCTGACGTTGAAGAATAAAGATAATTTTGTGGTCAAATGGAAAACTTTTACTGCTTGTAGACTGAAGGCCCAATAGAGTTTAGAATATTCTAAAGAAAACGAAGTCCCTCTCCAAAACGCGTCCCAAATACAAAATCCTCTTTTTTTCAATTTTAGCTTGTAAGACAGATAAGATACGCTAACAAAACCACAATTATAAGTGGACCCCATTCTATAAGTTATTTGTGTTCACTGGTAATTGTTTTAATGGAACATTGGGTTTAATTTCTAGTGAATTAAAGATAACACACTATATTCAGATATTTTTTTAGTGCTGATGACGAGCTCTTTAAACTGTCTATTCTTAAAATTTTATTCTTAAAATTGTACATGACTTCTATCGAAATTTTATCACTTAAATATACAAAAAGTTAATTTGTATTGTTTATATCATTATCCAAATCTTTTTCTCTGAAATATTATCACGAACTGTGCTTAAAAAGGACTTCAATTAAAATTTCGCACTCTAAACCCTAATTTTGGTATTATCTGAAAATTATCCGTCATTTTTTACACTACATACCGTCACTTAGGACATTCACAACTTATTATGGTTCTCTTCAGCATCATGAAAATCATGAAATAATGTTTTTATAATACAGATACCAACTAATCCCAAAGATAAAATAATGAATAAAGTTTAATACACTTCAGCGATTGCATCTGTTACTGAAAATATAATAGCTCGCTTAGCTTCCTTCTTTATAAAGAAATAACTCCTGTGTGATTTACTATACAAAAAAATGTGCAGAAATCTCTACTTCTCTTATATTTATATATATATATATATATATATATATATATATATATATATATATATATATATATATATATATATATAGATAGATAGATATATATATATATATATATATATATAGATAGATAGATAGATAGATAGATAGGTAGATACATACATACATACATACATACATACATACATATATATATATATATATATATAGTATATATATATAGATAGATAGATAGATATATAGATATAAATATATATATTATATATATATATATATATATATATATATATATATATATATATATATATATATATATATATATATATATATTATTAGCCACAAATATTGTTTGACATCGCATTAATTGTACCTTGGAAAAAACTTGCGCCCAAATGGAATCATAATAAGTGATCAGTGGTTCTGTCTCGGCCACGTTCGAACGTAGGCCATGTGTTTAGAGACGACAAACAGCCTGAGATGACCACTCATTTTTGATAGCCGACTGTTTATCAATTTTACTAAACGATAAACCCAAGTTTGAATCCTGGCTTGGGCAGAAATACTAATCAATTGTAATTCCCACTTTGTGTAAGTTATTTCTAAAGCAGTGAATATATTAAACAATATATATAGGTTCTTATATCTTATGAAAATTAAAAAATATTGCGTTTACAAGTGAATCTACACCTAAGCTTAAAAGAAGCACAAATACCACTTCACAACCAAAATTTTAAGCCTAGATGTAGATTTCCTATTTACAAAAGTACCGGTACAGAACGTTCTACAGTTTTTGAGGGACAAATTAGCACCCTATTCAGATCATTTCCACTAGCCCTTGATAAAATAATAAAGTTAATTGAATTATGTGCATCAAACAACGTCTTTTCTTTCGGGAAGTCATTCTATAAACAAACTTTGGTTGCAGTATGGGCAGCCCTTTAAGTCTTGTTTTAGCCGACCTATACATGGAATATTTTGAAACTGTAATAATGAATGCAATAAAACCTACAGACATGCTGTGGATGCGATATGTAGATGATATCCTAACATTCTGGGAAGACAGGTGGGGCAATTTTAACGAATTTCTTTCAAAATTAAATACATTCGTGCCCAGCATCAAATTCAAAGTTGAGTGGGAAAAACACAACAAAATTCCTTTTCCTGATGTTTTAATAATTAGAGACACGACAGAATACAAATTTACCGTCAAACCAACTTGTTCACTTACACACATGCACTATTTTAGTTATCATGACAGCTCTATCAAGATCGGCGTAGCCAGCAATTTATTCTTAAGAGCCTTAGGGATTTGCTCCCCGGATTTCCTAGAAAAGGAATTTGAACTAATCCGTAGGCAGCTGTCATCTGAAATACCCTGACCATATAATTCAGAAAGCGATCCATAAAGCTAACAATATTTTATCGTCTCCCGCAAAACAAGACTAGAGAGACATCCAACAATAAAATTGAAACCCACACCTGGACAGGATTAAGGCGATGACACAGACTCTTGGAAATTCCAACCCTTTTGCTTTTACCTACCCAAATACCTTAGCCAAATCCCTGATTAACGTCCAACAAAAGACAGTCCCTAAAGACACAGGGGTATATGAAATACCTTGCCTCGACTGTGACAAATCGTATACTGGTTTTACTGGTAGATCAATCCCCCAGAGATTAATATAACATAAAATGTCAGTGCGGTTTGGCCAACAGAGCTCAGCTGTTTTTAACCGTATAAATAACCATAACCACAGGATAAAGTCGAAAGCTTTTCGTATAATTTATAGCAACAATTGTCCGTTCTAAAGCCAGAATGTGGAATCGGCCCTGATTAAACAAAGAAATATGATGAATCTATCCAATGGATCATGGGACTCAGATATTATAGATAAAATCTTCCTCCAACCAGCGATTAAGAAGATTAAGAAGCTATCAACCAGGGTGACGTAACGGGTGACCTCTGGATTTCTTGGTATAAATACCGCATGTCTGTATTCCTTACTTCATTCATATACTGCCAGTAGAGAAGACAGTTTGGTCTCTGAAATACTTTCTACCTTTTGGCGTTTTTATGGGTTCCTATCATTAGATTAATTTCTGTTTTAAAAATATTACTTCATAGTCATGTGTGTGTATGTATATATATATATATATATATATATATATATATATATATATATATATATATATATATATATATATATATATGTATGTATGTATGTATATAATGGAGAGTGTGCGTATATTTTTTTTTTTTTCCCTTTGGTGGAATGGCCCCAGAAGATATTGTTTCCTTTTCATTTGACTTTTCTTGATCGTAACCCATCCAAACATTGACCAGACCCAACGATTCTTACTTTCTCTCATCTGACTACCAGTATTATGTCGACTGTGTGTGTGTGTGTGTGTGTGTGTATGCATTTATCATAAAAAAATTTCAGGGCCGATATACTGATTAAATATTAATAATTACTTCTTTTTAATTAAGGTCTGCTTCCGTCTAATTTATTTTTCAGCAAAGAGTAATTACTTTATTAACTAAGTATAGCTTGGTTTTTTATCCGCAAAATTAGCCATAATTAATGTTCCGGGTATCGCTCTTTTACTTTGGTCTGTGGTAAATCTTTCCTTTGATGTGAATGAGCAATTCGAGCCGCAGTAACAAGGAACTAGTTAAATCTTTATTAGTAGAACATTTAGCACTGAGAACCACTGAGTTATTTGTCGACAGAAGAAGGCTCTCGTTGTTGTGTGTCACAAGGTTCGTTAACTGATTAAGTCCCTCTGCAAGTTAGACACGCACACACACACACACACACACACACACATACACACACATATACATATATATATATATATATATATATATATATATATATATATATATATATATATATATATATATATATGCCGTTATGATATTATTAGTTAGTTAATGTTACATTTTCTTAGAAATGAGATCATTTTCTTAGAAATGAACACAATGGCGACTCTCTCTCTCTCTCTCTCTCTCTCTCTCTCTCTCTCTCTCTCTCTCTCTCTCTCTCTCTCTCTTCTTCCTAAGTGGAAAAAGCATAAAACTATAGCTAATTAGAAACGAAGAACGAAGGATGAATGCTTAGTTAGCTTATATTACATTTTCTTAGAAATGAGGTAAAATGAACACGATGGCGACTCTCTCTCTCTCTCTCTCTCTCTCTCTCTCTCTCTCTCTCTCTCTCTCTCTCTCTCTCTCTCTCTCCCTTTCTTCCCAAGTGGAAAAAATAGAAAACTGTAGCTAATTAGAAACGAAGAACGAAGGATGATTGCAAGAATCAGAGGGGAAAGATACAAGCTGGGAAGAAGGGAAACAAGAACAGTTATTCGATAATGGAAGGGATGGACTGAGTCTGAAGAAGAAGAGAAAGAACAAATGGAATAGGTGAGAGAGAGAGAGAGAGAGAGAGAGAGAGAGAGAGAGAGAGAGAGAGAGATTATACGGAGATAATGTAGAGAAAAGGAAGAGGGAAAATGTTGAAATTATGAATTTCATAATTATGAAACCACCCTTTGGACAGTTAATTGCGTTGACATAAACACGCAGGTAGTATATTTTTTTCTTTCATACACTTTTTCATTTGTAATCTTTCCTTTCGTTGCAAATTCAGTATTAGAGCACATTTATAATGATGGCGTTATGGAAGAGAATTAGTATGCAAATGGTAATTGTAGTTACAACGAAGGGAAAAACCAGTGAACAAAATATATATAACCAAATTAAGTGGCCACTGAGGCGATCCCTTGACGGAACACGGGGAACATGCCTTGTTGGAGATTATGGTACAAGAACGAGGTAATTAAATGTCTTCGAAATGATACAGTTACATGAGCTGAGTAAATATTCGTGGGTGAGATGCAACAAATGATATCCATGTTAGAAAGAAAAAAAAATAATTACAGAGCACAGCGAAAGCTATATCGAAGGAAATCGATGGAACAGCGGATTCCTTCTCACAATTTTACATTTATGGGGAGGGGGAGGCGGATTTTATAAACGAGGCACTTCGTGGGGGGTTTCAGGACTCAATAAGAATAACCCTTCCCCCCCCCCAACCACACATACATAAAACCCCTGAGATTTCAAGGATACCGTTACAGAAACTTTTACTGATAACCTGTGTAAAAGTAAAGCAAATAAACGCGGGAAGCTGCGAGCGTAAAGGAATAAATAAAGAGCTCTTGGGTGACACATGGAGAATGACATCCAAAAGGACAAAGACAAAGACGAGAGAACTCAGAGATTGAAAGAGACAAAAATAATTGGTCAGTTAAGATAATACATGACACGTGATAGCGCAAAATTAATTGCGCCCTTTGATGGCACTTGGGCTCACTCGGGCACTAAATTGGGGGTTATTTTAGGCCCTTATAGCCTCCCCGGTCCCTCTTACAGCCCACCTCCGCTCCCGGGCCGAGCCCTCAAGACTTATTTCTTTAAGACACCTTACCCTCTGACAAATCTCTCTCATTCCTCTAACCACTCTTCTTCTTCTTCTTCTTCTTCTTCTTCTTCTTCTTCTTCTTCTTCTTCTCTCTCTCTCTCTCTCTCTCTTTGTGGTATGCACACTCAAGTTAATTAATGCAATATCATGCATGTGACGAGAAACAAAACAAGTTATAAAATGCGTGCAACTTACTCGCAGAGAATCGTCACTAAACATAAAAACTTACAACTAATTCCCTTATCATGAGTCAGGAGTTTTATTTTTGTGTATTTCTTTTATTTTTTTTTCCACGCAATACTGGAATACCAATGTGTATATGACCATATGCATTACAACAACTGATGGGCGATCTTTGACTCGAGCATCACATTTAATTAAGGAGTTTCTAGTTCACTTACTAAAAGAAAATATGACGTAGTGCTCAAGGGGAGGCTTTCTTTTAATGAGGTTTTCTACACTCTCGATGCTGGGAGTGACGAGAAAAAGAGAATGAGGAAAATATCAGCAGAACAGGGGAACCTCTCTTTCTCACGCGCACTTGGGAGATCGCTATTCATATATTACATAAATAACATTATTCTTAAAAGTCATATTCCTTATTTTCACTTACATCCACTTCTCCTCCACCGTCTTCTCCGTCGTCTACCACTTCCTTCATTTCTAGTCGTATTTTCTCGGGAAATTTACTGAGGCCGTTCGTCATGCCGGATTAATTATGTTAATGGCACAACGAGATTGCAAGTTTAATTGGCATATTAGTTTAACTTATACACCTAACGCCGTTAAGACGCATCTTCATAATCGTGTATCTTACGTATTAGGATATTCGAAGATGATGAGCGCCGCAGAGGGTTGATCTGCGCGAGGCACAAAGAATCTTCGCTGATAACAAACCTTAACGGCCTTTAGACAAATGATTTAAGCTTCGTTGTTGTCCTTCAGCGCAGCGCATTCTAGTAATGAAATCATCCTTCACAGACAGGGGTGTAAAAGTGACAAATAGCTCGACGTTGACAAACAAATGAGAGAGAGAGAGAGAGAGAGAGAGAGAGAGAGAGAGAGAGAGAGAGAGAGAGAGAGAGAGAGCTAAAATTAAATCTCAGGATAAAAAGAGAAAAGGAGACGAAAAACGAAGATAAAAGGGACGCCAAGAATTCTGCGCGAATTTCCGCTCGGTCGTCAAAATGCCGAAGAGATTGGGTCTCCGACCATGAATTCATTAAGTTAGAAGCGCGGAAATCAAGGAAACAAATTAGGGAGAAAGCATCAAGCCGTGTCTTCTTCTTTTTCTTCCTCTTCTTCTCCTCCTTCTTCTCTTCTTCTTGACGCTACACTATGATGAACTAAGTGGCTTGTATGGCAAACCGCCAGAGATCTGAGGCTCTAACGCTACAATAAATAAGTCAGGATGAAACTTGGCATCGAGATGGAGGACTTTCCTGTTTAATGCTTATCAAATGAATATATTCCGATATATTTATCAAACTGCATTGGGGTTGCGTTCACGTTTGTTTTGAAAATTAAGAAAATGAAAATATCTGTAAAGAGGAATTTCATCGTAAAAACAGAAATTTTCTTAATACAATTTTTTATTATTGTAAATATATATCATCAAGCTATTAATAAAGATGTTGTTGTTGTTACCATACACAAAATACGGTAGAACAAAAATTATTGCCATCACAAACAATCCCGACTATTTCTAACATCAGAATAAAAGAAAACCTAGACAATATCGCCTGAAAAACTCGCAGCTCAAACAAACAACAGTGAGAGGGCCCTGTCCAAATTTTTTACATAGTCTGCCATCACCTTTGTCAAAGAAAATGAGATGAGGTCGATCTAGGCAGGGGAAACTATAATCCTGGCTGCAGCGCCTCACATCATCAAAACAAATGGTCCTCTCGTTTTTGCCCACATTCTTTTTTTTTTTTTTTTTTCAGGAGGAGATGATAGATGGGAGCTCGCTCAGATGGTTCCTTATCCCACACTCCAACGACGATACCTATAAAGATGGCATCCCCGGGCGATATATCCCAGTTTGACAAACGTATTACGCTAAATTTTGGATACGGAAGGTGTTGACTTATGGATCCTGTTCGGGTTAAGTATTTCCTTTGTCACAACATTATGTCTTGGATATTTATAAGATTAGATTTCTTCCTAGAAGGATTTAAATTTGGCGTGTTGGGCATGAAAAAAGATTTCCATCACGGGCTAGTCTTGTTTCATGTTATGTGGTAGCTTCATATGTACATACACATACTCAAACACCTACCAACATACGTCCACAATTAAACACAGGCATATATATATATATATATATATATATATATATATATATATATATATATATATATATATAATGTATATGTATATATAATGTATATGTGTGTGTGTGTGTGAGTCATTTCATGTAGCGCCCTAGCCTTTCATTTGAGAGGCTGGGGTTTCGATCCAAATGTGAGTCAGAAATATATTTCTGCGTAACACATGTTCGTGTGTTGATTAGTTCCACATATATGTATGTATGTGTGTAATTGTAACAGCCACAATGCCCTCTTAACTTCTCGAATTCTTCGTGCTTTTTGGATATGCTGGTCACTACAAAGCCTTTAGATCCAAGTGCAAGTAATATGAAGAAATTATGACGTCCGGTCGCGGGAAACGAACCTAGGTCCCATAATCAGAACGAGGACCTCGTTCTGATTATGGGATCCGGGTTTGTTTCCCGCGCCCAGACATCATAATTTCTTCAGTTCTGATTATGGGACCCGGGTTCGATGAATCTATCAAAAGGATCATAGGACTTAGATATTATAGATAAAATCTTCCTCCAACCAGCGATTAAGAAGATTAAGAAGCTATCAACTGGAGTCACGTAACGGGTGACCTCTGGATTTCTGGTATAAATACCGCCTGCCTGTATTCCTTACTTCATTCATATACTTGCCAGTAGAGGGAGACAGTTTGGTCTCTGAAATATAGCAATAACTTTCTATGGGCTTGGCGTTTTACATATATATATATATATAATTGGATATATATATATATATATTTATATTTATATATATATATATATATATATATATATATATATATATATATATATATATATATGATATATATAATTGAAGGAGTATATTCATTCTGTTATATGTAAGTGCATGTTGAATTATCCCTGGAAAAACGAAATACTATATTGAAGTATTTTGTTGTATAATCGTAAATCAGATTACAGGTAATTAAAATTACTGAAAAAACCTTTAATAAACGAGAGTAAAACGAAATCAAAAGTGTCGTGTTGGGGTAAAGGAGAAAGAAGGGTCTTAAGTGTGCTCATGGTGTACAAGTAAGGAAACATCACAATTCAGAGAGAGAGAGAGAGAGAGAAAGAGAGAGAGAGAGAGAGAAAGAGAGAGAGAGAGAGAGGATACTTCTGAGACAAAGGAAGGGTGAAGAACAGCCATAACAAGGATATGATATACATTTCTATAGAGAAATCCGAGCGCTGGAATTTACGGATGTTGCTTGTTGTGTTACTTGCACCAGAATGTTTGTGTGACTAAGAGTGTGTGCGCGTGCGAGTGTTTGTGTTTGTGCGTGAGAGAGAGAGAGAGAGAGAGAGAGAGAGAGAGAGAATTTCTTTGAAATATCCCAAGTCTTTCAGTCCCCATGTTCACAGGAGGCGACCTCCTACCCTATTTCTTGGTAGTGATGGAAAGTGCTGGCGGTGTCACAATTTTCAATCCCCGTCGCTCTGGGTGGCAAGTATTTTTTACCTCCTTTTTTCCGAAACACTTTTTAGGGAAATTTGGATTTCTCAGCCGAGCATAGTAAAGAGACAGGCTTGACAAACCTACCGCGCCTCTGTCTGGAGTTGCTCGATGTTTTACTGTCGTTTCCCAGCGTCCTGTCACTTCCGTTTTGGCTGATAAGTGTTGAATCTGTCCTTTATTGGAAATGGGATTTACTTCTACTTTTCTCTCTTCCCCGGTCTTCTTGCTCATTCCTCTTCCTTCTCGCTTCTCATACCTTATTTTCTTGCCATTTTCATCTTATTTTTGTTACGTTTCGTATTATTTTTCGTGGATGAAGCGGTGGCGTCATTTCAAGGGGCGGGGGGAAGGTTTAGAACTTATAGTATGGGCGGGGTGGCGAGCGGAGCGAGCTTTATCAAGTGGGGGTAGGGTGGTTGCTGTAAGCCCACCACCGAGAAATTTTTGGAAATGTGGCATTTTGAAGTCATATAATAGCTGCATTGAGTTCATAAAGCAGCAAACAGGTGTTATTATTATTATTATTATTATTATTATTATTATTATTATTATTATTATTATTTCAAATTAGAGCAAATTATTATTTCAAAGGCTAGGGAGCAAACCAAGTCCTGGCTTTACGAAACTGAACGCAAGCAAAGGAAAGGGTCTGAGTGACTAACTGCTTGCATATGGAGTACGCTTCAGCGCATGTGTGTGGCAGAGACAGTTTGCTTCTTGTTCTAAATACCCTCGTAAATTTCAACTATTTTTTTGTCTTGACTGATGTAAATCTTATGAACGCGCATTCTAATAGTGAAGTATAAGGAACTTGCTTTAAGAGCTAAATGAATTTTATGAGCTTGTAAATTTTAACCTTACGAAAGAAAGTATTTTGTGTTAATACGTCAGAGCGTTAAAGAAATGACTAAAATATTAATGGTAAACGTTTCATTTTATTTACATATCTAATTTTAGTTTTTATTCATCACTGAGCATATCAGTAGATGAATTATAAAGTCACTTCAAATCAGATAAGTTATTGAATGAGTTAATGAACAAGAATGAATGCTGAGGAAACACACGGAATCGTTGTCAGCGAAGAAAAGACACTTCAGTTCCAGTCTGTTTTTGCTTCCTCATTTCCAGAAAAATGTCTTTGAGACGTTTGACACATCCCATTCCTTTCAGAACTTGAAAGAGATTCTTTTTGTCCTTTGCAAGTTCCTAAAGTCGACGGAAGCCTCTCACTCATCCACTGTTTCTGGCTTCCGGACATCGCTGCGATCTGACAGTCCATCTGAGCGCTCTCGCTCTCAGAGGTTCTGCTTTCATTCCGAGACTTTTGCAGTTACAAGCACGATGATTTCTGCTGCAGTTTCGTGGTTTGGTGTTTTTTTTTCTCTATTCTGCTTGAGGGACAGTTTCTAAAACTATTTAAGACCTGCACTCGAAGTGATTTCCTTATATAATAGTTAGTCTTCATTTATCAAGAAGATAAACTTTACTGGTGAAAGATTTTTTTTTTTTTTTTGGGTGTAATTTCCTTAAAAAGTTCTGTGGAAATGCACCAGTTATCAATTTTAACACACAAAAGCAAATACAGTACGGCATTTTAGGAAGCTTTGTTTTTCCTTTAACGGTGTTCATCTTAATTGGAATTATATTGTTCAACTCAACTGCTTTTGATCAAGAAACAATACAAGAGAAACTAAACCTGCTCACACTTACGGGCATATATTCATTTACATAAAGAAACCATAAGAATGCACCAGTATTTTTTGTTCAGAAGGAATACACCGAAATTCATTTTTGGGTATTTTCCGATAGGAAAACATATGAGGTGTGCCAGACGTAAGATATTTTGTAATATTACGCACTCCTTGTCCCTTTGAATCGATTAAAAGGACAATCCCATCCCAGACACGCCCCCTCAGTGAGCATACTCTACATACTCACTACATTCCTGCTGTAATTTATGCTGTTATTTCCATTTTCACATTTTTTCCTGGTACTGTACGACAACTTCGGTTGATTTACGCCATGTTGTATGTTTATGAGTAAGCGCTTACCTAGTAGTAATCAGTGCTGATCCTGTGGCCGTCCCCCGACCCTTCTTTTTATCCAAAAGCCGCTATTTTAATGCTGTTGAACGTTCTTCATGCCACGTTAGCAAAAGAATGCGGCATTTACAAGCTATGGCCGAACTATAGCCAGACGACGCAAGGAAACAAGTAAAAATTGCACCGAAGTTTCTTCAGCGCAGTCGAGTTTTCTGTACAGCGTATAATCAAGACCACCGAAAATAAATTAGATCTATCTTTCGGTGGTTTCGGTTTAATGCTGTATGAAAGGCGGCCCATGAATTTTTAACCACAGCCCGATGGTGACCTGTCCTACATAGTTTCCATATGCACGATTATGGCTAACTTTAACCTTAAATAAAATAAAAACTACTGAGGTTAGAGGGCTGTAATTTGGTATGTTTGATGATTGGAGGGTGGATGATCAGCATACCAATTTGTAGCCCTCTAGCCTCAGTAGTCTTACATTTAAGAGCTGAGGGCGGACGGACAGACAAAGTCGGCACAATAGTTTACTTTTACAGAAAACTAAAACATGAAAAACTCGGGTGTTTTGTTCCTGTTGCAACTTGTAGTGAAAGTGAACAGTCTGTTATTCACTCATGTGAGGAGGAGAATTGTAAACAAAAATCGACTATTTTGCTACGCAAACACCTAATGGTGAACAAATTCGGTAAACCACTGAACTGACTGAACATCAGCAGATTGTATTTTCTTTTGAAGACGTGAACAATATCGCAAAAATTATGAAATGTTCGTGTGGTGGTGAAATGTGTCTTTCTGATGTCCATACAGTCGTCTCTGATTCTTCATTTACATTCCGGTGTGTTGAGTGTAAAAATGTTCCTTTCAAAAGGAAAAAGTATTAAGAAAGTTAAGGATATACCGACAGGTTTAGGGAAAGATACCTCGTGAGTGGTCAGGAAATCCTTTCACATCAAGGGAAAAGTAAGTGAATATTTTATTTGATAAAATACGTTGTTTTATAAAGTCAGCAAACAATTAAATGAGACAATTAACAACATATGATATGCAAGGAACTGTATATCTGTACTGGGTAAATATTATATATGCAAAAAAATGTATTTGAATAGGTTATATGTGTCAAAGTTTCATGAAACTTTGAACTTGATTTTCTCAAAATATAGTTTTCATGAATGTAGCTATACTGAAATGAGTTTGAAATCTATATTTTTCAACGTATCAGAAAAAAAGTAAAAAGTAATGGATTCTGTATGTTTTATAGCATGTTTTCTCTTTAAAATTAATTTTTGTTTGTTATTTATTTTTCCATGGATTTAAATTTGAAATTTATTATAATAAAAATCAAAATTTTAAATATTTTTAATTAAGAATTTATTGTTCAGTTTATTGGAATTATTGATAAGGATTTGTAAGTACATATAATATGCTTCAAATATTTGTGAAAAATTTGAAAAAGTATAAAATAAAAAATTAATAAAATTTCAAAAATTCCATAAAAAATATAACAGAAACATCAATAACTAGAATTATATTCAATCAGATTAATTGAAATTTACTCTCAAAACTTCTTTTACTATGCTAAACAAATGCTCAAAGTTTCATGAGTCTGAATACAATATTTATGTGGGTTGTTAATTAGGCCTATGCTATCACGCTGAAACTACTATATGAAAACAAAACACTCTGATTTCGAACAAAACTACGGAATTTATAGATATAATTATGTAGCTAGGCAACTGAATTAGTAGCATTTGTCACGTAGACTTTATGACTCCTCATTCAAGGCTCAAGTTAGGTAGAATTACTGAAGATTTTAGACGTTGACATTTTTAAGAAGTATTGCGTGTCCTTAAATGTTTTTTACATTAATGTTAAGGAAATAAGATATACATACACACACACACGCACACACACACACATCAACATATATGCATATACAGTATATACCGGGTGTTTCAAAATTAGAGGCCCCCCCTCCACAGAACAAATGGAAAGTTATGAAGTTTTCTGCTATAGCCTATCTCCAAGTACATTATTTTATGTTTCTATTAAGCTATTTTTCATTTTACATTTCTTGTATTTTCAGACTGAGTGAGAGAGCTAGATACAGCCACGGCTAATGACTCGGAGGAAATCAGATGGATTGACCGAATCTGGGCTATAACCTTCAGAGAGGCCAGGGATGCTGGCGCATCCTTCATTTCATGTTCCTGGATAGCTAAATACATTACAAGAGATGAATCCTTTGTTAAAAGAAACTGGAACAAAAATCCATATGACTGTCATCGCGAAAAGAGTGAGAATCTTGGAAGGCTTGAAGTCCTTTCTCAGGAGTCAAAAGACATCACAGCTGAGGCAGTGGGTAGACCAAGAAAGTCTTTACATAAATTGGCGCTTGAACTAGAAACAAAAAGGGGAAAGAAGAGAAGTTATAGTGCTGTATGTCGTGAGTTGAAAAAATCTGGTATCAAGCCATTTCTTGTTATCAGCAAGCCCAACATCACTCAGCAACAGAGAGAAGACTGTGCATGGTTTTGTGGTTCATTTCTTAAAGACTGGGATGAAGCTTGCTTTCTCCATGTTGCCGCATCAGATGAATTCTTCATTTACACAGTCAGGAAGCCGAATCATAAAACTGACATCATTTGGGCTGCAAAGTTGTGAAATTTCCTGAATGTTTGGGAATTTTTCTCTGTTTCACAGCCAAACGGTTAATGTAGATCATCAAAGAAAAAGGACAGTCATGGAATGGTGAGTACTTCAGAGAAACTGTGCTTACTGGTGGAGTATTTCCTTTCCTCAAAGATCCTGAAAATGTGTTATCTGTTGGAGAAGTCACATTTTTGCATGATAAGGCACCATGTTTCAAGGCTCTTCAGACACAAGAGCTGCTTCGAAACAGTGGTATCGATTTCTTTTCGTCAAGTGAATTTCCAGGTAGCTCCCCTGACCTTAATGTGTGTGAAAACATTGGTAGTATTGCAAAAGATCGTGCTGAGCGCGCACAGTGAACTATGATGGTATATCAAGCCTCGACGACCTGCGAAGAGAGGTGACGAAAGTGCTCAGGGAAATGGAGTTTGAGTCAGCTCTTTTGCGATTTGCTAAAATCATACCCCTCAAGAATGCAGGCTGTGATACAGGCAGATGGAGGCCACACAAAATATTAAATACTCAGAGAGAAACTTATAAAATACCTGTTCTGAATTACTTTTGTTTTTGTCCATATCAATTTTAGTCTATGCTGTACAGGGGGCTCTAATTTCAAGAAAGACCCTGTGTGTGTGTATATATATATATATATATATATATATATATATATA
Organism: Macrobrachium rosenbergii; assembly: GCF_040412425.1. Classification (NCBI taxonomy): domain Eukaryota; kingdom Metazoa; phylum Arthropoda; class Malacostraca; order Decapoda; family Palaemonidae; genus Macrobrachium; species Macrobrachium rosenbergii. Next base: position 61,819,558 of record NC_089791.1, read on the forward strand.
TATATATATATATATATATATATATATATATATATATATATATATATATATATATATATATATATATATATATATATATATATATATATATATATATATATATACAGTATATATATATATATATATATATATATATATATATATATATATATATATATATATATATATATATATATATATATATAATTTCCTATTTTGAAACATGTTACGTAAGAGGCATCTTAAACAAGTAAAAATTGCGCTGAAGTGTCTTCGGCACAATCGAGCTTTCTGTACAGCAGCTACAGCGTATAATCAAGGTCACCGAAAATAGATCTATCTTTCTGTGGTCTTGGTATAATGCTGTATGAACTGCAGCCCATGAAACTTTAACCACGGACCTGTGGTGGTCTATCCTATATCATTGCCAGAAGCACGATTATGGTTAACTTTAACCTTAAATGAAATAAAAACTACCGAGGCTAGAGGGCTGAAATTTGGTATGTCTGATGACTGGAGGGTGGATGATCAACAAACCAATTTGCAGCCCTCTACCTTCAGTAGTTTTTAAGATCTGAGGGCGGACAGAAAAAAGTGCAGACAGATAGGCAAAGCCGTCACAATAGTTTTCTTTTTTTTTTGCAGAAAACTAAAATATGAGTACATCTTGCCTATGTTATAATCCACAGAGTTCAAGTCTGAAAGTTAATGAAGAAATTTGACTAACCGTGAAATTAGAAAATGGTTTTATTGGACACATACTAATGAAGCTTTTTTTCTCCACAAAGAAAATGATAAGAATATTCATTACCGTCGTGTTTAAAGAAAGGTGAATGGTCAGCATAGCGAACAACTCTAGATGTGAAAACTAACTAATATATATATATATATATATATATATATATATATATATATATATATATATATATATATATATATATATATATATATATATATATATATATATATATATATATATATATATATATATATATATATATATATATATATATATATATATATATATATATATATATATATATATATATATATATATATATATATATATATATATATATATATATATATATATATATATATATATATATATATATATATATATATATATATATATCTTCTTCTTCTTCTTTTAAAATTTCTGACTCACGTTTTCCCATTTTTCAGTGGAAAGCAAGGGTAAGCCCACTGGGCCATACAAGTCTTTGAAGGACTTTGGATTTGGCAACTGCACCCAAGGACCGTAAGTCTCGATCCAGCAGTTTTCCCCAACTGCCTGACATCGCTTAGACAACATTTCATTAGCGTCCCTTCTGATGTTAAGATGTAAATCATCAACACACAATCACGTGTGGAACCTTTTCTGACTCCCAGCAGCGGTCTCTCAGTTGTTGCGTTACCCACTGGTAGGTCTAAAGGAGTTGGAACAAGACAACTGCACAAGGAATTACCTGAGATGTTTGTTATGTTTTTCAGCAATGACCCAATAGACAAGATATTGTAGTGGCTTTGTTTTGTGTGTGGAACAGTAATAAATTTCTAGTCTCTCTCAACACCCATTTGCTCTTAAAAGCAAACTGCTATGGGCAAGCTAACTGATTACATACATAATTCCCCAACTGACTCAGCAATGACAATAGACAACATTTCATTCTGCAATTATCCGCCTCTGAATAAGATCAGTCGGGAAGTGCGGATTTGAACCCGCGCCACAGACCTCTCAGGTTCGAAGTCCGAAGCTGCTGCTGTAACCACCTGACTGTGCCATCGAGACTCCACTGTATATATATATATATATATATATATATATATATATATATATATATATATATATATATATATATATATATATATATAATATAGCTTAGTTTTTCTTCTTTTACCACTGAGCTTTTTGTATTAACAGCTGCTTCTTTGAAGGACTTTTGATTTGGCCTTGAAGACCATAGTCTCGATTGGCTGCCCTGCCTGACACTTATTTTACGTGGCTAAGTTACATTGGTCATACCAGACCCAACGCAACGGGACCAGCTACAGCTTGTTGCGTGGAATTCAAGACGTGTGAGATGTTTATGTTTTTAGAAGATGTTGTAGAAATTTAATTTTTGCTCTTTATCAACCAGAAATAAATAATCCGGGGTGTCTAACTCTTCATCAGTCGGCTGCGGAATTGAACCCGCCCATCGAAAGCTGACTGCTGTCTGAAGCTGTGCAACCAACTCGGCCAATAATATATATATATATATATATATATATATATATATATATATATATATATATATATATATATATATATATATATATATATATATATATATATATATATATATATATATATATATATATATATATATATATATATATATATATTGTATATATATATATATATATATTTGTGCATGAAAGTGATCCGATTCCATATTACACTTGAAGAGAAATCAATATCAAATCTGAAGGTTATCTGAAATAAAGAAATGTAGAAACACTAGGGACGACCCTTCACTACATGCTGTATTTTTTAATTTATATTTAATTACTAGGCAAGGGAAAAACATTCGTAACACCAAATGGGAGATCATTCTAACGGGTTATTTCATGAATTTTAGCAACTTCAATATTCCTTGTCTATTTAACGTATTTTTTTTTGTTATTGTATAAATCACAGTAGAATTTATTTTGAACATGCTTGAGAAATCACAGTTTTTGAACCCATACCTTGAAGATATTTTGGACTGAACGACACAATCCATCTCTGACAGAGTGAGAGGACCGTCATCTCGAGAGCTGATCATGACAGAGCACACTGACTAAACATGTTAAGGGTCTACAAATCACCCCTGACACCTCCTCCACGTGGCCTAATGGGATTGAAAAAATGGGGTGCTGATGATGGGGAGTTGCTGTTGAATGAAGACACTGAAAATGAGATTATGATTAGGTGTCAATGTGATTAATTCTGGCCATATTGAAGGATCTTTGAACATGGGGAATATGGCGGAGATGTTGTGATTACCATATGAATAACAATGGAGTGTGAATATATATATATATATATATATATATATATATATATATATATATATATATATATATATATATATATATATAAATATATATATATATATATATATATAAATATATATATATATATATATATATATATATATATATATATATACATACATATTATATATAAATATATACATATATTATACATACATACAGTATATATATATACATACATATATATATATATATATATATATATATATATATATATACATACATATATATATATATATATATATATATATGTATAATATATATAAATATATACATATATTATACACATACAGTATATACATATATATATACATATATACACATATATATATATATATATATATATATATATATATATATATATTATATATATATATACCACATATATATCACCATACGAACATCTTTCACTTCTTGGAATTAACATCATCAGAAGATTAGAGACGTTTGGTTCCGAGCAAGATTTCCGGAATAGGGATGCTGTACCTACTCGCTTTTATTTACTTCCTGAAGATTGCATCTACCGCATTCATATAGAGCATAACGTATTGCGTGTCACAACCCTATCGGATTGTCAAGTTGTGATTTTGTAACTGATTACTGATACTCGTGTATGCACAATAAATCCGAATATTGGGAAATTATCCTTTGAGAGAGTATGCATATTATTTTATGAACCAAGTTATCTGGAAAATAGTTTTTTTCACAATGCAGTGATTCAGGATTATACTGAGATTTCAATATATCATAGAGGCATGAGCAATTAACACTATCGCAGTAAGTGATATTGTTGTCATAAAACCATTAATTTTTTTTGCCACTCAGTTGTTCACACAAGTGAAATTGCACTGTGTAATTTGGTAAAGGAAATCTGAAATATGTTGTGAGTAGTTTGATTTAAACAATTAGAAAATTACAAATTTTTTATTATATTTTCTTTTTCCTCTGAATCAAGAAAAATATATAGTAGACCATTTTACTATGCATATCTTATTTGCGTTATTAATAGAATATAATGGATAAGCAAAGAAAAAATATTATAAATAAACAGAGCACTTAATCAGCTGTTTTACTGATAACAAGAGGCCTTTATTTTTCTTTTTACTTAATATTTTTCAGTTTTTCGGTGATGTAGGCAGAGCTTTCATTATTTGCCAGAAAACATCTGTGGTACAAAATAATAAATTGAAAACTGGTATTTCCAGGAATCAAACGCTGAATCTGTTATTAATGAATATAGATTTATATTAGAGTCTGATTTAATTACGAGAACTAATCATTTAATAGAATTTCCCAATTGCCTTCTTTTCTTATGAGCGCCAGTGTAACCACGTTGGTGTATCTTGAGGCTCTTTCAGCATGCGTTTAAAAATACATATTCAGTAACCATTCTGACGATAAGGAAACCTGGTGGTGGAATGATGAAGTGAAAAAGGTGGTGAAAGACAAAAAAAAGATGCAAAAAGATCTGAGAAAAGTATGGACAGTAAGAGGATAAGGAGAGGTACCAAGGACCTAAGAAACAAGTAAAGAAGGCGTTCACACAAGAAAAGGTAAGAGCATTTGATGACATGTGCGAAGAGCTGGAAACACCTGAGGGGGAGAGAAAAATTCGCAGAATTGTAAAGTCGAGAGGCAAGAGCACCAAAGACTACTCCCATATAAAACAGGTTAAAGATGGGAATGGAGTAGTTTTATGCAACGAGGATAAGATAAAGAAGAGGTGATAAGAATATTATGAACACCTGTTAAATGAAGAAAATCCTAGAAAATTCTTTGAAGATGGATTTCTAGAACATTGGTATGACACATACTATTAGCAGGAAGTAAATACAGAAGGCACTCAAGAAGATGAAAAATGGTAAAGCAATAGGACCAGATGGAATTCCTGTAGAGGTGTGAAAGAGCCTGGCAGAAGAAGGAATAGACATACTGTGGGACCTAGTAAAGAAAAATATACAGTCAGGAATAGATACCAAAATAATGGAGAGAGAGATTTATTGTTCCTATCTATAAAGAGAACGGTGACGTCCAGGATTGTGCAAACCACAGGGGAATAAAGCTAATGTCTCACACCATGAAAATCTTGGAAGGAATAATGGATCAAAGAATTAGAGATGAAACATCTGTAGGTGAAGAACAGTTTGGTTTCATGCCAGAAGAGGAACGACAGGTGCAGTGTTTACCCTCCGACAGGTGATGGAAAAACACCGGGAAAAGCATAAAGGACTGCACACAGTATTCATAGATCTGGAAAAGGCATATGATAGAGTCCCACGCCAAGAGGTTTGGAGGTGTATGCGAGTAAAGGGAACACCGGAGAAGTATGTGAGGTTGGTCTAAGATATGTATGAAGGAGCAAAAACGCAGGTTAGAAGCAGTGTTGGTTTAACTGAGTGGATACCAGTAAGAGTTGGTTTACATCAGGGATCTCCTTTAAGTTCATATCTTTTTGACCTGATAATGGATGTGCTATCGCAAGGAATAAGAGATCAATCCCTGGTGCATGTTGTTTGCTGATGGCATCGTGTTATGTAGCACCAACAGAGGGGTAGCAGAGTCAAAACTAGAGCAATGAAGGAAGGTACTAGACGACAGTGAATTAAAGATCAGTAAGAAGAAGACTGAATACCCAAGTTTTAATGAAGATCAAGATTCTGAGATTAGTATGGAAGGGACAAGGTTGAACCGAGTAGAAAAACTGGGGTATCTTGGTTCAACAGTGGCTGATGATGGAAATTTGGATGTAGAAATAACACATAGAGTGCAGGCTAGATGGAAAAAGTGGAGAAAGATGTCAGGTGTCTTGTGCGATCGCAGAATCAACATAAAGGTTAAAGGAAGAGTGTATAAGACAGCAGTGAGACCAACTTTGATGTATGGAGCAGAAACATGGCCGGTAAATAGAGTGCAAGAAAAGAAATTGGATGCGGCAGAGATGAAAATGCTCAGGTGGATGTGTGGAGTAACAAAAATGGACAGGATCAAAAATGAAAGAATAAAAGGAACTACTAAAGTTCTAGAACTGTCAAAGAAGGCCCAGGAAAGAAGACTGCAGTGGTATGGCCATGTGATGAGAAGGGATGAGACATATGTTGGGGAGGAGAGTGATGCAAATGGAGGTGTCTGGTGGGAGAACAAGAGGAAAACCGAAGAAGCGAAGGTGGATGGATGTAATTAGAGAAGACTTGGGAGACAAACAAATATTTTCCTTCATAGTTTTGTTCGTTAATCGTTCAATAAGGAATGTCAGATTTTTTCGTATGCACCAATTCAATCAGGAGAGGTGAATAAAATATGATGCAACTAATACGCACATGTATCATGTAACATTTTATTAGTTCTATATATATACACACATATATATATATACACACACACACATATATATATATATATATATATATATATATATATATATATATATATATATATATATATATATATATATATATATATATATATATATATATACATATATGTGTGTATATGTGGTGTGTGTGTGTGTGTGTGTGTCTCCTAAGCCACTATCATATCCTAATAAGTTTTGAAAATACGGAAATGCAACCCTCAGGTCCTTTAGTATTTCAGTTTGAGAAGCAAACACTGGAATATCTTCGAAATATATCTGCACAGTCTAGGTATGGTTTTGCGAAACTTTGCATGCTGTTCCAGGGAAAAGTTCTCCATTATCATATATATATATATATATAATATATATATATATATATATATATATATATATATATATATATATATATATATATATATATGTGTATGTGTATATATGTATATATATACATATATATGTTTATATATATACAATTAGGTTTAGAATCAGGAGATAGGGCACGTTTATTGAATTCATACATTTCTATCCCATTGCAAGAAACGGTCTAGATTCACATTAACAAATGAAACATGAAAAAAATGTATTACGCAATGTTGGTTTCAAATGGTGTTGTCTATTTGCCGTAGCAGACACAGTTGAATTATTAATCTTAGTTTTTTTTCTAGATGGCTGAGAAAGAATGGAGAAGGTTTGTGAAGAGCAGACAAGAAGCACCGTGAAGGTAATGACACGAAAAAAAAAAAAGAAATAGGGGAAAGAATAAATCACTGATGGATACCACTGGCGACATGGAAACGGCAAATATATTGTCTGAAGTCAGGTGGTCAGATTAGAGATCTGAAATGAACTAAGATACTCAAGAGTGAATTCAGAAGCAGAGAGGTTGGACAACAGTGTCTTCTGCCAGTCCTTTCCCACAGCCATAGAGATGTCGAGAGTAATGATATCAGACTTCCTCATGTTCACCAGAGATGGTGAACAGTTATGATCGAGGTAGGATGGATTACCACTAAATGGTCTAGCTGTACATATACCACAAATGAAGCTCTAGTTAGTAGGTTAGATTCTAAGACGTTTCAGATTACCTTCTAATTAGTGTTCCAAATTCTTTACAAAATTCAGAGTAAAAGAACAACAATGCTAGTGATTACAGTTGTCACTTTTCTTTCCTAAGTGTGCAAGGGAATGTTTATAAGACGGTTAAATACTAGTACTGAAAATAAGGCGAAAAAGGCTGTAAAATTCCTGGCAAATTTATCTGGAGATTATATGGGGCACCAGCAAGGCAGGCTGTTAAATATTAGGGCGGAAAAGTGATTGTATTTAAACAATATCTTGTGAGAATTTTCAAGATAACGAAATACGTCGCTCTAAACAGTGTTGATATTACGTTCTTGAATTTGGAAATCAAACACTAGTGTCTTGCACATGACCACTTTAGGTGGTTATAGCAATTAATTGTAATTGGCTCTGTAGATTTCTATAATCATTTCCTTTCCAATCAGTTGTAATTAGCGGAATGATTAAAGTGAATGACTAATATGATTACAGCATCTATGCAATTAGTAATAGTGTAGCATTAATTAATCACTGTCCTACATCACATCAAAGTGCCATTTGCTCTTGAATGGAATCCCTTGATTAGTGGATTGTTCATAAGACAAATCCTTCAACTGTTGTTTCGAAGATGATTTCATTCAAGTGTTTATTAAGGGTCATCGTTATAGCTAATGAAAACGCAAAATGAGAACTGAAACAGTGTTAGGGTGGATATTAAGAGGAAGTCCATACGACAGGTTACATAAACACACACACACACACATATCCTTATAAATATGCACATAAGCACTCACAGACATTCACACACACATACACACACACACACACACACACACACACACACATATATATATATATATATATATATATATATATATATATATATATATATATATATATATATATATATATATATATATATATATATATATATATATATAAATAAATATTTACACGAGAGGTAGGAAACTGAAGAAAAAACGCTGGGACATATGCAACTAGAACTAGTTCAATAGAGAGGCAGTGCAGAAGACGAGGATGTATAATACAGAATTTGAATGGTAGAAAAAAAAAATAGAAATGTTATAATGGACACCACGTGCGTATATTAGAACGTGTATACTTGACATTGATAGCTTTGGTGTAAACGTAGGCATGAGAGAAAAATAAAAAATTATGAAGGAATGCTGTGCGATTACAAATTTATATCTTTTATATGAAGATACCTTTAGTACGAAGGAGAAATATACTAGAAAAATTGATTTTTGTTCCTCATACACTCTTTTTTTTTTTTTTTACATAATGCCTCACAGTAAAATGTTGGAAACATCTCCGCATAAGATAGTAATGCAACTAGCAAGTGGATGCAGAATGTGGTCGTGAAATAAGTGTAATTTGTCGTTTATGTTTAAATATATGGCATATGAATCGTCATATTAACCAGAGACATTAATTTTTTTATGGCTACAATGACCTCTTGCCTTCTCAATCTCTGCTAATATTTAAAAATACTATTTTATGACCGATATTTATAGTCAATGGAACGAACGCTTGTTTTAGAAATTAGAAAATACGCCCTAAATGTAATAATACTTTTGCAGAGCAGAATTAAGTCCGAGCTAGTTTTACAGTTCGTTGACACATTAGGCGTGGATATACCATCCCCTCACAATTTCGAAGAACGCTTACAAATTTAATATCAAGGCACATATGTAGCCTTTCCGTGATTTAGGCGAATATGTTTTCCCAGGTTATGAGATTGAGAGAGAGAGAGAGAGACACTCCGCTTGTCACTTAGTTTGGCGTCACACCTGTAGTTATCTGAAGAAAGTATGATTTGAATGAGGTATGTCAAAGAATAATTAATGAGGTCTTATAGTGATCTATATCACATTAATCAGTTTAGGATCATTCTTCTGTTCATGAACCCCCAATAGAAAAATAAGTACCCAAGTACATTACATGCATTACAAAACTGCTGAGAAGGGACCAATAACCAATTGTTTATATTTACACTTGTGCTATAGGATAGTTCCGCCTAGGATTTCTCATTCAAATTTTGAGGACTTCCTTTTGTCTACTCATACATTGCGTGTGGGTATTTGTAAATCCTATAGAATTTTGCTCTAGGAGAAGTAGAATTTGTTTTTCTTAAGCCTGCTCTGGCACAATTACCGTTGACTTTAATATATTTATTGAGTTTCTTTTCCAGCTTGTGTCTTTTGGTGGGAGCTTATAGTGCAGTGGAGAGGAGACAGTCGTATCACCCTGAACGTTTGCCTAGAAGCTATCTTCAGTGTCAGCGACTCAGCCAGACAAATAATAAAGGAGAACTAATGTAATAGTTTCAGCTTAATAAGTGGCGAGGTTGAATCAGTGTTGCATTTGTTATTTACGTCTCCGATGCTTAATGCCTATTACTTGAAGCGTAGTAGAACTGAATACAATCCTCAAAGCAAACGTAGCCGTAATATTTGATAATACGGATTGCAGTAGAAGAGGAAAAAAATGTCACCCCAATATTTGTTTATAGGCTCATTTTATGTGTTTATCTAAAGAACATGAATTACTGTGAATAAATTACATATTTCTCAATAAAAAATAATTTGCAAGTTGTCTGCAACTTCCTGCATAATTGAAAAGGGAAGTCAAAGGAAAAATCAGCAAATGTTTTTGCAAAAAAATTCCAGAAATTCTTCAACAGTTAAAATCGTCTATGTCTGACAAGTAACCCACAAATTAGTGGGCTACTGGTTAGTTTAGACGGAAAATATATATTGCATTAAGAGTGACTATTAAAACGAGAGCAATTCACGATCTGACTGGTTAACCCATATTTGCTACCACGGAAACAATTGTTTATACAAATATACAAGTAGCCAAGGATCATGAAGTGAGAATACTATTCAATTTGTGCCAAAATAAACTTTTAAAAAATCTTATTAGACGAGTGAATCGAATCCTTTCATTAAGTACATACGAAGCCTTGACATCAGATAAGGCGGATTTTAGCACTGGAAACTTATATCATGTCAGTCATACTACTGGGAACTTATATCATGTCAATCAAAGTGTTTCTTAGTGGGTATAATGTTTGTGATATGGATAAACTGCTCAAGATTCTCCTTTACTACAATATATATTTGAGAAATGGCAACAACTGTAATTCTCTTTTAATCATTAATGCCTCTCCACCTCTGTGATAATGTTATTGTACATCAAATGTTCATTTTGAGTAATTGCACTTTCATGTATAAAATTAAAGTTTCATAAACAGTAAAATTTTCTATTTCTGAAGAGCCGCCCAAAATTGGTGGCCTACTATAAGTTTGGGCGGTAAATATAAACTGCACTTTTAGTGGCTGAAGAAAACGACAGCAATTCAAGTTCTCATTCGTCGATCTATATTTGTTACCATGAAAGCAGTTGTTTATTCGCACTGTACAAGTAACCAAGGATCATGGAGTGGGAATACTGTTCATTTTGTGTCCAAAATGAAATTTTGAAAATATCTTATTAAACGACTGAATAGAATCCTTTCCCTAAAGACATACGAAGCTTTTATATAAAATAAGATGGATTTTTTTACTGGGAACTGAAATCATGTCACTCGCGTAATTGAATCAAAATATTACATAATGGCTATAATTTTTGAGTTGTGGATAAACTGCTCATGAAACTCCTTTGCTATGATATATCTTTGAAAAATGGCAACGCCTGTAATTCTCTTTTAATCATTAATGCCTCGCCTCTTCTGTGATAATGTTATTTTACATGTGCAAATGTTCTTTTTGAGTAATTGCACTTTAATCGGTAGATTACAAATGACGAAAATTTTTCTAAGTTTGAGGAAAAGATTTTTTTTTTTTAAATAAGGAAAAGATGCTTTTTAAAATGCTGATGTTTGGTAACATTTCTTAGAAGTAGTGAGGCCACTTATACTTCAAGTAACCAACAACAACAGGAGTAAATAGTTCAGAGCAGCCAGTGACAAAACGCTTTACAGTTCATTCATAAATTTGGTACGAGAGAAACGTAAACTATTGTATGCGTTGCTGTTGGAAACCTTTTCACACGTAACGAAAATATTGATTTCTTAAGTTACTTTTTTCAAAATATATATTTCAATAAATCTTTCCAAGTTTATTTATTATCCCTTATATACAACAAAAAGAAAAATATATCTGTCTGAGCGATATTTCATTTCTATATGCAAAACTTAACAATTCTTCACATAAATTCAAACAGAGCTTTATCCCCTTCCACTGCGTCAGACTGTAATTAAAATGACATATTCTGGGGATTATCAAATTTAAAGCGAATAAAACTAATAAAATTATTACACTTTTCTTTGTTGGAAACGACTCAATTGCAAGAGGTACAGACAATATTAACTGTTATTGTTTAAATTGTATAAAACGGATGATCAAAATATAAGCACATTTGATAATCTTTCACAATATATCTACATACACATTATATATATATATATATATATATATATATATATATATATATATATATATATATATATATATATATATATATATATATATATATATATATATATATATATATATATATATATATATATATATATATATATATATATATATATATATATATATATATATATATATATATATAATTTATATACATATATATATACATAATATATATACATACATATATATATATATATATATATATATATATATATATATATATATATATATATATATATATATATATATATATATATATATATATATATATATATATATAAATCAACATGACAGTAGGCAGTACAAACTATATATACCTTTTAGAGATGGCAAAACCTGTAATTATCTTTTAATCATACTGAAAAAAGAGGTCCTACGTTGCCCCACAAAGTTCCTACATCTAGTTCTTACCAAAAAAGTCCATTTCACCAAATCATGCGTTGATATCCTTTGACAAAAATAACATATGAAGATTTATTATTAATATGGATATCTTGCTAACATTGCAAGATCTATTTTGCATTTTCATCTAAAATCAGAACTTAATTTTTTTTATGAAATTAGTTCCAAACGCTTATTCATTCTTCTGATGAAGGAATTGCAAGATTTTCTGGCGTTCATCAATGTCAGTTGAAGTTAGAAAAATCATTCTTTTTTGCATTTATTTTGCAATATAATTGCATTTTAGCATTGTGGTTAAGTAAAATCAACCATTTCTATACAAACGAGTAATAAAATAAAATGAAATAACTAGATTTTGCTTTGGGGCAGAAAAGTCCAAGCAAAATTTTTTAGCTAACAGCATAACATAAACTGGAGGAACCCTCCGAATTGAGCATTCTTGGCGGGAAAATATTTGTACCCTTATTGGCTAGAGATGACATCATCAACTTGTGCTTCAATTGGCCGAGATGGTGTTTATTACCGCCCAACGGATTGTTGTCAGGTACCTCTTTTAAAAATTATTTCATTAAAGTTCTGTAAAACAATCGCATTTATTTGCGAGTTTTCCTGTAACTGAACTAATAAACAATAAATGTATAATGTAAGAATAACAATTAGCTGTGTATTTTTCTATCAATGGCATTATAAGACGGTTTTTCTTTTGGAACAGTTGCTAATTATTTAATTTTTACATATATTTATGTAGACGATATAGTTTTAAGTATACCCATATTGACTGAAGAATAAACCTAGTAAGAGTCTTATTTTCTTGTAATAATTAGCCTTTGAAGTGATATTAATACTGAATACTACTTCACTCAATAAAAGAAAAATGCACTGATCGATAAGCAGATTTATAACGGAATTATAAGCTAATCAAATTCATAGATTTTCATTTGAAAAGCATAACCACGCTATGGTTTCCATGAAACACTCAGGACCTTCAGTTACTCGGAAATTAGTTGCCAATATTTATTTTAAAAATGTTTTGTATAATTATAGACAAAATACCGTTTCAGAGCAGGTTTCTTCGTATAAGCACATTGCCTAATTAGTGATAGATAACAATATAATATTTATTTTTCTGTAAGTTAAAAACTCATTAATTTACCATATAGCGTCCAATAACAGTTGCCAGTTAGCCTCAATTTTTCTAAAAGAACATAAACAAAACACAACCATCTCTTATGCATTACTGTTTGAGCCAGTTTCCCTGTGGAGGGTCTGGGGATTTTCCTTTTTCCTGATTATTACAATAGGATTTTGCTGTGATTGTTAGTCTGTAGCCATGAACAAGTAACAATGTGTTTAAATGGTTGCAATTAATGTGTTAAAAAAATAATTCAATAAAAAATGAAATGTCAAAGGAAGTTAATAACCGAGAGAACACAAACACTGTGTTTGACACATGCCATATAATCAATAACAGGGGAAAGGCAACATATGAATAAGCATTCAGTCAATTAGACTTTGCACTACTGAAAGAATTTTGCATTGTAAAACTAAAATATTAATTTGTTACCGTGCTGAATGGTATGGTATAACTGGAACTGCATCAGTAACACCTATTTTATTACTGGGAACTGAAATTATGTCAATCCCGTATCTGAATCAAAACATTTATTAATGGGCATAATTTTTGAGATGTGGATAAATTACTCAAGAATATCCTTAACTGTAACATATCTTTTAGAAATGTAAACAACTATTATGATCTTTTAATCATACTGAAAAAGTCATAGTTCTATACAAAACGGTCGTAGATTGCCCCACAAAGTTCCTATTTTCACCATTAAGGTTCTAGTTTTTACCAAAAGGTTATACTTGCTCCACAAAGATCTTATTTTGACCAAGAAGGTCCTGGTCTTACCAAAATGTCCTACTTGCCCAACAAAGTCCCTATATTGACCAAGAAGATCCTAGTTCTTACCCAAAAAAAAAAAAAGGCCATTTTACCAAATTATTTGTTGAAATTCTTAGACAAAAATAACATATGAAGATTAATTTTTAACATGGATATCCCGCTAAGAATGCGAGATCTATTTTGCATTCTAAAATAAAAATTGGATTTTTTTTATGAAATTAGTTCTAAACGCTCATTTATTCTTCTGATGAAGGAATTACAAGAATTTCTAGAGTTCAGCAATGTCTGTTGAAGTCAGAAAAATACTTGTTTATTGCATATATTTCGCAATATAATTGCATTTTAGCATTGTGGTTAAGTAAAATCAACCATTTCTATACAAATGAATAAGAAAATAAAATGAAATAATTAAATTTTGCTTTAGGGCAGAAAAAGACAATGCAAAATTTTTTAGCTAACAGCATAACATAAACTGGAGGAACCCTCCGAATTGAGCATTCTTGGCGGGAAAATATTTGTGCCCTTATTGGCTAGTGATGACATCATCAGCTTGTGCTTCAGTTTGCTGAGATGGTGTTTACTACTGCCCAACAGATTATTGTCAGGTACCTCATTTAAAAATTATTTCATTAAAGTTCTGTAAAACAATTGCATTTATTTGCGAGTTTTCCTGTAACTGGACTAATAAACAATCAAATGAATAATGTAAAAATAACAATTAGCTGTGTATTTCTCTATCAATGGCATTACAAGACGGTTTTTCTTTTGGAACAGTTGCTAATTATTTCATTTTTACATATATTTATGTAGACGATATAGTTTTAAGTATACCCATATTGGCTGAAGAATAAACCTAGTAAGAGTCTTATTTTCTTGTAATAATTAGCCTTTGAAGTGATATTAATACTGAATACTACTTCACTCAATAAAAGAAAAATGCATTGATCGATAAGCAGATTTATAACGGAATTATAAGCTAATCAAATTCATAGATTTTCATTTGAAAAGCATAACCACGCTATGGTTTCCATGGAAACACTCAGGACCTTCAATTACTCTGAAATCAGTTGACAATATTTATTTTAAAAATGTTTTGTATAATTATAGACAAAATACTGTTTCAAAGCAGGTGTTTTTGAATAAGCACATTGCCTAATTAGTGATAGATAACAATATAATATTTATTTTTCTGTAAGTTAGAAACTCATTAATTTACCATATAGCGTCCTATAACAGTTGCCAGTTAGCCTCAATTTTTCTAAAAGAATTTAAACAAAACACAACCTTCCCTTATGCATTGCTGTTTGAGCCAGTTTCCCTGTGGAGGGTCTGGGGATTTTCCTTTTTCCTGATTATTACAATAGGATTTTGCTGTGATTGTTAGTCTGTAGCCATGAACAAGTAACAATGTGTTTAAATGGTTGCAATTAATGTGTTAAAAAAATAATTCAATAAAAAATGAAATGTCAAAGGAAGTTAATAACCGAGAGAACACAAACACTGTGTTAGACACATGCCATATAATCAATAACAGGGGAAAGGCAACATATGAATAAGCATTCAGTCAATTAGACTTTGCACTACTGAAAGAATTTTGCATTGTAAAACTAAAATATTAATTTGATACCGTGCTGAATGGTATGGTACAACTGGAATTGCATCAGTAACACCTATTTTATTACTGGGAACTGAAATTATGTCAATCCCGTATCTGAATCAAAACATTTATTAATGGGCATAATTTTTGAGATGTGGATAAATTACTCAAGAATATCCTTAACTGTAACATATCTTTTACAAATGTCAACAACTATTATGATCTTTTAATCATACTGAAAAAAGTCATAGTTCTATACAAAACGGTCGTAGATTGCCCCACAAAGTTCCTATTTTCACCATTAAGGTTCTAGTTTTTACCAAAAGGTTATACTTGCTCCACAAAGATCTTATTTTGACCAAGAAGGTCCTGGTCTTACCAAAATGTCCTACTTGCCCAACAAAGTCCCTATATTGACCAAGAAGATCCTAGTTCTTACCAAAAAAAAAAAGGCCATTTTACCAAATTATTTGTTGAAATTCTTAGACAAAAATAACATATGAAGATTAATTTTTAACATGGATATCCCGCTAAGAATGCGAGATCTATTTTGCATTCTAAAATAAAAATTGGATTTTTTTATGAAATTAGTTCTAAACGCTCATTTATTCTTCTGATGAAGGAATTACAAGAATTTCTAGAGTTCAGCAATGTCTGTTGAAGTCAGAAAAATACTTGTTTATTGCATATATTTTGCAATATAATTGCATTTAGCATTGTGGTTAAGTAAAATCAACCATTTCTATACAAATGAATAAGAAAATAAAATGAAATAATTAAATTTTGCTTTAGGGCAGAAAAAGACAATGCAAAATTTTTTAGCTAACAGCATAACATAAACTGGAGGAACCCTCCGAATTGAGCATTCTTGGCGGGAAAATATTTGTGCCCTTATTGGCTAGTGATGACATCATCAGCTTGTGCTTCAGTTTGCTGAGATGGTGTTTACTACTGCCCAACAGATTATTGTCAGGTACCTCATTTAAAAATTATTTCATTAAAGTTCTGTAAAACAATCGCATTTATTTGCGAGTTTTCCTGTAACTGGACTAATAAACAATCAAATGAATAATGTAAAAATAACAATTAGCTGTGTATTTCTCTATCAATGGCATTACAAGACGGTTTTTCTTTTGGAACAGTTGCTAATTATTTCATTTTTACATATATTTATGTAGACGATATAGTTTTAAGTATACCCATATTGGCTGAAGAATAAACCTAGTAAGAGTCTTATTTTCTTGTAATAATTAGCCTTTGAAGTGATATTAATACTGAATACTACTTCACTCAATAAAAGAAAAATGCATTGATCGATAAGCAGATTTATAACGGAATTATAAGCTAATCAAATTCATAGATTTTCATTTGAAAAGCATAACCACGCTATGGTTTCCATGGAAACACTCAGGACCTTCAATTACTCTGAAATCAGTTGACAATATTTATTTTAAAAATGTTTTGTATAATTATAGACAAAATACTGTTTCAAAGCAGGTGTTTTTGAATAAGCACATTGCCTAATTAGTGATAGATAACAATATAATATTTATTTTTCTGTAAGTTAGAAACTCATTAATTTACCATATAGCTTCCTATAACAGTTGCCAGTTAGCCTCAATTTTCCTAAAAGAATTTAAACAAAACACAACCTTCCCTTATGCATTGCTGTTTGAGCCAGTTTCCCTGTGGAGGGTCTAGGGATTTTCCTTTTCCTGATTATTACAATAGGATTTTGCTGTGATTGTTAGTCTGTAGCCATGAACAAGTAACAATGTGTTTAAATGGTTGCAATTAATGTGTTAAAAAAATAATTCAATAAAAAAATGAAATGTCAAAGGAAGTTAATAACCGAGAGAACACAAACACTGTGTTTGACACATGCCATATAATCAATAACAGGGGAAAGGCAACATATGAATAAGCATTCAGTCAATTAGACTTTGCACTACTGAAAGAATTTTGCATTGTAAAACTAAAATATTAATTTGTTACCGTGCTGAATGGTATGGTACAACTGGAATTGCATCAGTAACACCTATTTTATTACTGGGAACTGAAATTATGTCAATCCCGTATCTGAATCAAAACATTTATTAATGGGCATAATTTTTGAGATGTGGATAAATTACTCAAGAATATCCTTAACTGTAACATATCTTTTAGAAATGTCAACAACTATTATGATCTTTTAATCATACTGAAAAAAGTCATAGTTCTATACAAAACGGTCGTAGATTGCCCCACAAAGTTCCTATTTTCACCATTAAGGTTCTAGTTTTTACCAAAAAGGTTATACTTGCTCCACAAAGATCTTATTTTGACCAAGAAGGTCCTGGTCTTACCAAAAATGTCCTACTTGCCCAACAAAGTCCCTATATTGACCAAGAAGATCCTAGTTCTTACCAAAAAAAAAAAAAGGCCATTTTACCAAATTATTTGTTGAAATTCTTAGACAAAAATAACATATGAAGATTAATTTTTAACATGGATATCCCGCTAAGAATGCGAGATCTATTTTGCATTCTAAAATAAAAATTGGATTTTTATGAAATTAGTTCTAAACGCTCATTTATTCTTCTGATGAAGGAATTACAAGAATTTCTAGAGTTCAGCAATGTCTGTTGAAGTCAGAAAAATACTTGTTTATTGCATATATTTTGCAATATAATTGCATTTAGCATTGTGGTTAAGTAAAATCAACCATTTCTATACAAATGAATAAGAAAATAAAATGAAATAATTCAATTTTGCTTTAGGGCAGAAAAAGACAATGCAAAATTTTTAGCTAACAGCATAACATAAACTGGAGGAACCCTCCGAATTGAGCATTCTTGGCGGGAAAATATTTGTGCCCTTATTGGCTAGTGATGACATCATCAGCTTGTGCTTCAGTTTGCTGAGATGGTGTTTACTACTGCCCAACAGATTATTGTTAGGTACCTCATTTAAAAATTATTCCATTAAAGTTCTGTAAAACAATTGCATTTATTTGCGAGTTTTCCTGTAACTGGACTAATAAACAATCAAATGAATAATGTAAAAATAACAATTAGCTGTGTATTTCTCTATCAATGGCATTATAAGACGGTTTTTCTTTCGAAACAGTTGCTAATTATTTCATTCTTACATATATTTATGTAGACGATATAGTTTTAGGTATACCCATATTGGCTGAAGGATGAACCTAGTAAGAGTCTTATTTTCTTGTAATAATTAGCCTTTGAAGTGATACTGATACTGAATACTACTTCACTCAAAAAAAGAAATATGCATTGATCGATAAACAGATTTATAACGGAATTATAAACTAATGAGATTCATAGATTTTCATTTGAAAAGCATAACCACGCTGTGATTTCCATGGAAACACTCAGGACCTTCAATTACCCTGAAATCAGATGCCAATATTTATTTTAAAAACGTTTTGTATAATTATAGACAAAATACTGTTTCAAAGCAGGTGTTTTTGTATAAGCACATTGCCTAATTAGTGATAGATAACAATATAATATTTATTTTTCTGTAAGTTAGAAACTCATTAATTTACCATGTAGCGTCCTATAATAGTTGCCAGTTAGCCTCAATTTTCCTAAAAGAATTTAAACAAAACACAACCTTCCCTTATGCATTGCTGTTTGAGCCAGTTTCCCTATGGAGGGTCTGGGGATTTTCCTTTTTCCTGATTATTACAATAGGATTTTGCTGTGATTGTTAGTCTGTAGCCATGAACAAGTAACAATGTGTTTAAATGGTTGCAATTAATGTGTTAAAAAATAATTCAATAAAAAATGAAATGTCAAAGGAAGTTAATAACCGAGAGAACACAAACACTGTGTTTGACACATGCCATATAATCAATAACAGGGGAAAGGCAACATGTGAATAAGCATTCAGTCAATTAGACTTTGCACTAGTGAAAGAATTTTGCATTGTAAAACTAAAATATTAATTTGTTACCGTGCTGAATGGTATGGTACAACTGAAATTGCATCAGTAACACCTATTTTATTACTGGGAACTGAAATTATGTCAATCCCGTATCTGAATCAAAACATTTATTAATGGGCATAATTTTTGAGATGTGGATAAATTACTCAAGAATATCCTTAACTGTAACATATCTTTTACAAATGTCAACAACTATTATGATCTTTTAATCATACTGAAAAAAGTCATAGTTCTATACAAAACGGTCGTAGATTACCCCACAAAGTTCCTATTTTCACCAGGAAGGTTCTAGTTTTTACCAAAAAGGTTATACTTGCTCCACAAAGTTCTTATTTTGACCAAGAAGGTCCTACTTCTTACCAAAAATGTCCTACTTGCCCAACAAGGTTCCTATATTGACCAAGAAGATCCTAGTTCTTACCAAAAAAAAGAGGCTATTTTACCAAATTATTTGTTGAAATTCTTAGACAAAAATAACATATGAAGATTTATTTTTAACATGGATATCCCGCTAAGAATGCGAGATCTATTTTGCATTCTAAAATAAAAATTGGATTTTTTTTATGAAATTAGTTCTAAACGCTCATTTATTCTTCTGATGAAGGAATTACAAGAATTTCTAGAGTTCAGCAATGTCTGTTGAAGTCAGAAAAATACTTGTTTATTGCATATATTTTGCAATATAATTGCATTTAGCATTGTGGTTAAGTAAAATCAACCATGTCTATACAAATGAATAAGAAAATAAAATGAAATACTTAAATTTTGCTTTAGGGCAGAAAAAGACAATGCAAAATTTTTTAGCTAACAGCATAACATAAACTGGAGGAACCCTCCGAATTGAGCATTCTTGGCGGGAAAATATTTGTGCCCTTATTGCCTAGTGATGACATCATCAGCTTGTGCTTCAGTTGGCTGAGATGGTGTTTACTACTACCCAACAGATTATTGTCAGGTACCTCATTTAAAAATTATTTCATTAAAGTTCTGTAAAACAATTGCATTTATTTGCGAGTTTTCCTGTAACTGAACTAATAAACAATCAAATGAATAATGTAAGAATAACAGTTAGCTGTGTATTTCTCTATCAATGGCATTACAAGACGGTTTTTCTTTTGGAACAGTTGCTAATTATTTCATTTTTACATATATTTATGTAGACGATATAGTTTTAAGTATACCCATATTAGCTGAAGAATAAACCTAGTAAGGGTCTTATTTTCTTGTAATAATTAGCCTTTGAAGTGATATTAATACTGAATACTATTTCACTCAATAAAAGAAAAATGCATTGATCAATAAGCAGATTTTTAACGGAATTATAAGCTAATCAAATTCATAGATTTTCATTTGAAAAGCACAACCACGCTATGGTTTCCATGGAAACACTCAGGACCTTCAATTACTCTGAAATCAGTTGACAATATTTATTTTAAAAATGTTTTGTATAATTATAGACAAAATACTGTTTCAAAGCAGGTGTTTTTGTATAAGCACATTGCCTAATTAGAGATAGATAACAATATAATATTTATTTTTCTGTAAGTTAGAAACTCATTATTTACCATATAGCGTCCTATAACAGTTGCCAGTTAGCCTCGATTTTTCTAAAAGAATTTAAACAAAACACAACCTTCCCTTATGCATTGCTGTTTGAGCCAGTTTCCCTGTGGAGGGTCTGGGGATTTTCCTTTTTCCTGATTATTACAATAGGATTTTTTTATGAAATTAGTTCTAAACGCTCATTTATTCTTCTGATGAAGGAATTACAAGAATTTCTGGAGTTCAACAATGTCTGTTGAAGTCAGAAAAATAATTGTTTATTGAATATATTTTGCAATATAATTGCATTTTAGCATTGTGGTTAAGTAAAATCAACCATTTCTATACAAACAAAATGAAATAATTAAATTTTGATTCGGGGCAGAAAAGTCCATGCAAAATTTTTTAGCTAACAGCATAACATAAACTGGAGGAACCCTCCAAATTGAGCATTCTTGGCGGGAAAATATTTGTACCCTATTGGCCAGTGATGACATCATCAGCTTGTGCTTCAATTGGCTGAGATGGTGTTTACTACCGTAAACACATTGTTGTCAGGTACCTCATTTAAAATTTATTTCATTAAAGTTTTGTAAACCAATCGCATTTATTTGCGAGTTTTCCTGTAACTGGACTAATAAACAATCAAATAAATAATGTAAGAATAACAAATAGCTGTGTATTTCTCTATCAATGGCATTATAAGACGGTTTTTCTTTTGGAACAGTTGCTAATTATTTCATTTTTACATATATTTATGTAGACGATATAGTTTTAAGTATACCCATACTGGCTGAAGAATGAAACTAGTAAGAGTCTTATTTTCTTGTAATAATTAGCCTTTGAAGTGATATTAATACTGAATACTACGTCATTCAATAAAAGAAAAATGCATTGATCGATAAACAGATTTATAACGGAATTATAAGCTAATCAAATTCATAGATTTTCATTTGAAAAGCATAACCAGGCTACGGTTTCCATGGAAACACTCAGGACCTTCAATTACTCTGAAATCAGTTGCAAATCTTTATTTTAAAAACGTTTTGTATAATTATACACAAAATACTGTTTCAAAACAGGTGTCATTGTATAAGCACATTGCCTAATTAGGGATAGATAACAATATGATATCTCATTAATTTACCACATAGCGTCCTATAACAGTTACCAGTTAGCCTCAATTTTTCTAAAAGAACTTAAACAAAACACAACCTTCCCTTATGCATTGCTGTTTGAGCCAGTTTCCTGTGGAGGGTCTGGGATTTTCCTTTTTCCTGATTATTACAATAGGATTTTGCTGTGATTGTTAGTTTGTAGCCATGAACAAGTAACAATGTGTTTAAATGGTTGCAATTAATGTGTTTAAAAAATAATTCAATAAAAAATGAAATGTCAAAGGAAGTAATAACCGAGAGAACACAAACACTGTGTTTGACACATGCCATATAATCAATAACAGGGGAAAGGCAACAACTGAATAAGCATTCAGTCAATTAGACTTATCGCTACTGAAAGAATTTTGCATTGTAAAACTAAAATATTAATTTGTTACCGTGCTGAATGGTATGGTACAACTGAAATTGCATCAGTAACACGTATTTTATTACTGGGAACTGAAATTATGTCAATCCCATAGTTGAATCAAAACATTTATTAATGGGCATAATTTTTGAGATGTGGATAAATTACTGTAACATATCTTTTAGAAATGGCAACAATTATTATGATCTTTTAATTATACTGAAAAAAGTCATAGTTCTTTACAAAAAGGTCGTTTTGCCCCACAAAGTTCCTATTTTGACCAAGAAGGTCTAGCTTTTACCAAAAGGTTAAACTTGCTCCACAAACTTCCTATTTTGACCAAGAAGGTCCTAGTTCTTACCAAAAGGTCCTACTTGCCCAACAAAGGTCCTAATTTGATCAAGAAAATCCTAGTTGTTACCAAAAAAAGGTCAATTTACCAAATTATTTATTGAAATTCTTAGACAAAAATAACATATGAAGATTTATTTTTAACATGGATATCCCGCTAAGATTGCGAGATCTATTTTGCATTCTAAAATAAAAATTGGATTTTTTTTTTAAGAAATTATTTCCAAACGCTCATTTATTCTTCTGATGAAGGAATTACAAGAATTTCTGGAGTTCAACAATGTCTGTTGAAGTCAGAAAAATAATTGGTTATTGAATATATTTTGCAATATAATTGCATTTTAGCATTGTGGTTAAGTAAAATCAACCATTTCTATACAAACAAAATGAAATAATTAAATTTTGATTCGGGGCAGAAAAGTCCATGCAAAATCTTTTAGCTAACAGCATAACATAAACTGGAGGAACCCTCCAAATTGAGCATTCTTGGCGGGAAAATATTTGTACCCTATTGGCCAGTGATGACATCATCAGCTTGTGCTTCAATTGGCTGAGATGGTGTTTACTACCGTAAACACATTGTTGTCAGGTACCTCATTTAAAATTTATTTCATTAAAGTTTTGTAAACCAATCGCATTTATTTGCGAGTTTTCCTGTAACTGGACTAATAAACAATCAAATAAATAATGTAAGAATAACAAATAGCTGTGTATTTCTCTATCAATGGCATTATAAGACGGTTTTTCTTTTGGAACAGTTGCTAATTATTTCATTTTTACATATATTTATGTAGACGATATAGTTTTAAGTATACCCATACTGGCTGAAGAATGAAACTAGTAAGAGTCTTATTTTCTTGTAATAATTAGCCTTTGAAGTGATATTAATACTGAATACTACGTCATTCAATAAAAGAAAAAATGCATTGATCGATAAACAGATTTATAACGGAATTATAAGCTAATCAAATTCATAGATTTTCATTTGAAAAGCATAACCAGGCTACGGTTTCCATGGAAACACTCAGGACCTTCAATTACTCTGAAATCAGTTGCAAATCTTTATTTTAAAAAACGTTTTGTATAATTATACACAAAATACTGTTTCAAAACAGGTGTCATTGTATAAGCACATTGCCTAATTAGGGATAGATAACAATATGATATCTCATTAATTTACCACATAGCGTCCTATAACAGTTACCAGTTAGCCTCAATTTTTCTAAAAGAACTTAAACAAAACACAACCTTCCCTTATGCATTGCTGTTTGAGCCAGTTTCCCTGTGGAGGGTCTGGGGATTTTCCTTTTTCCTGATTATTACAATAGGATTTTGCTGTGATTGTTAGTTTGTAGCCATGAACAAGTAACAATATGTTTAAATGGTTGCAATTAATGTGTTAAAAAAATAATTCAATAAAAATGAAATGTCAAAGGAAGTAATAACCGAGAGAACACAAACATTGTGTTTGACACATGCCATATAATCAATAACAGGGGAAAGGCAAAAACTGAATAAGCATTCAGTCAATTAGACTTTGCGCTACTGAAAGAATTTTGCATTGTAAAACAAAAATATTAATTTGTTACCGTGCTGAATGGTATGGTACAACTGAAATTGCATCAGTAACACCTATTTTATTACTGGGAACTGAAATTATGTCAATCCCATAGTTGAATCAAAACATTTATTAATGGGCATAATTTTTGAGATGTGGATAAATTACTGTAACATATCTTTTAGAAATGGCAACAATTATTATGATCTTTTAATTATACTGAAAAAAAGTCATAGTTCTTTACAAAAAGGTCGTAGTTTGCCCCACAAAGTTCCTATTTTGACCAAGAAGGTCCTAGCTTTTACCAAAAAGGTTAAACTTGCTCCACAAACTTCCTATTTTGACCAAGAAGGTCCTAGTTCTTACCAAAAAGGTCCTACTTGCCCAACAAAGGTCCTAATTTGATCAAGAAAATCCTAGTTGTTACCAAAAAAAGGTCCAATTTACCAAATTATTTATTGAAATTCTTAGACAAAAATAACATATGAAGATTTATTTTTAACATGGATATCCCGCTAAGATTGCGAGATCTATTTTGCATTCTAAAATAAAAATTGGATTTTTTTTTTAAGAAATTATTTCCAAACGCTCATTTATTCTTCTGATGAAGGAATTACAAGAATTTCTGGAGTTCAACAATGTCTGTTGAAGTCAGAAAAATAATTGGTTATTGAATATATTTTGCAATATAATTGCATTTTAGCATTGTGGTTAAGTAAAATCAACCATTTCTATACAAACAAAATGAAATAATTAAATTTTGATTCGGGGCAGAAAAGTCCATGCAAAATTTTTTAGCTAACAGCATAACATAAACTGGAGGAACCCTCCAAATTGAGCATTCTTGGCGGGAAAATATTTGTACCCTATTGGCCAGTGATGACATCATCAGCTTGTGCTTCAATTGGCTGAGATGGTGTTTACTACCGTAAACACATTGTTGTCAGGTACCTCATTTAAAATTTATTTCATTAAAGTTTTGTAAACCAATCGCATTTATTTGCGAGTTTTCCTGTAACTGGACTAATAAACAATCAAATAAATAATGTAAGAATAACAAATAGCTGTGTATTTCTCTATCAATGGCATTATAAGACGGTTTTTCTTTTGGAACAGTTGCTAATTATTTCATTTTTACATATATTTATGTAGACGATATAGTTTTAAGTATACCCATACTGGCTAGCCTTTGAAGTGATATTAATACTGAATACTACGTCATTCAATAAAAGAAAAATGCATTGATCGATAAACAGATTTATAACGGAATTATAAGCTAATCAAATTCATAGATTTTCATTTGAAAAGCATAACCAGGCTACGGTTTCCATGGAAACACTCAGGACCTTCAATTACTCTGAAATCAGTTGCAAATCTTTATTTTAAAAAACGTTTTGTATAATTATACACAAAATACTGTTTCAAAACAGGTGTCATTGTATAAGCACATTGCCTAATTAGGGATAGATAACAATATGATATCTCATTAATTTACCACATAGCGTCCTATAACAGTTACCAGTTAGCCTCAATTTTTCTAAAAGAACTTAAACAAAACACAACCTTCCCTTATGCATTGCTGTTTGAGCCAGTTTCCCTGTGGAGGGTCTGGGGATTTTCCTTTTTCCTGATTATTACAATAGGATTTTGCTGTGATTGTTAGTTTGTAGCCATGAACAAGTAACAATGTGTTATTAAATGGTTGCAATTAATGTGTTAAAAAAATAATTCAATAAAAAATGAAATGTCAAAGGAAGTAATAACTGAGAGAACACAATCACTGTGCTTGACACATGCCATATAATCAATAACAGGGGAAAGGCAACAACTGAATAAGCATTCAGTCAATTAGACTTTGCGCTACTGAAAGAATTTTGCATTGTAAAACTAAAATACTAATTTGTTACCGTGCTGAATGGTATGGTACAAAAGAAATTGCATCAGTAACACATATTTTATTACTGGGAACTGAAATTATGTCAATCCCGTAACTGAATCAAAACACTCATTAATAAGCATAATTTTTGAGATGTGGATAAAATACTCAAGAATATCCTATACTGTAACATATCTTTTAGAAATGGCAACAACTATTATGATCGTTTAATCATACTGAAAAAAAGGTCGTAGTTTGCCCAACAAACTTCCTATTTTCATCAGGAAGGTCCTAGTTTTTACCAGAAAGGTTATACTTGCTCCACAAACTTCGTATTTTGACCAAGAAGGTCCTAGTTCTTACCAAAAAGGTCCTATTTGCCCAACAAAGTTCCTATTTTGACCAGGAAGATCCTAGTTCTTACCAAAAAAGGGTCCATTTTACCAAATTATTTCTTGAAATTCTTAGACAAAAACAACATATGAAGATTTAGTTTTAACATGGCTATCTCGCTAAGAATGCGAGATCTATTTTGCATTCTAAAATAAAAATTGGATTTTTTTATGAAATTAGTTCTAAACGCTTATTTATTCTTCTGATGAAGGAATTACAAGAATTTCTAGAGTTCAGCAATGTCTGTTGAAGTCAGAAAAATACTTGTTTATTGCATATATTTTGCAATATAATTGCATTTTAGCATTGTGGTTAAGTAAAATCAACCATTCTATACAAACGAATAATAAAATAAAAGTAAATAATGAAATTTTGCTTTAGGTCAGAAAAAGACAATGCAAAATTTTTTAGCTAACAGCATAACATAAACTGGAGGAACCCTCCGAATTGAGCATTCTTGGCGGGAAAATATTTGTACCCTATTAGCTTGTGGTGACATCATCAGCTTGTGCTTCAATTGGCTGAGATGGTGTTTACTACTGCCCAACACATTGTTGTCAGGTACCTCATTTAAAAATTATTTCATTAAAGATCTGTAAAGGAATCGCATTTATTGGCAAGTTTTCCTGTAACTGAACTAATAAACAATCAAATGAATAATGTAAGAATAACAATTAGCTATGTATTTCTCTATCAATGGCATAACAAGGCGGGTTTTCTTTTGGAACAGTTGCTAATTATTTCATTTTTACATATAATTATGTAGACAATATAGTTTTAAGTATATCCATATTGGTTGAAGAATAAACCTAGTAAGAGTCTTATTTTCTTGTAATAATTAGCCTTTGAAGTGATATTGATACTGACTACTACTTCACTCAATAAAAGAAAAATGCATTGATCAATAAACAGATTTATAACGGAATTATAAACTAATCAAATTCATAGATTTTCATTTGAAAAGTATAACGACGCTGTGGTTTCCATGGAAACACTCAGGACCTTCAATTACTCTGAAATCAGTTGCCAATATTTATTTTAATAGCGTTTTGCATAATTATACACGAAATACTGTTTCAAAGCAGGTGTCTTTGTACAAGCACAATGCCTATTTAGTGATAGATAACAACATAATATTTATTTTTCTGTAAGTTAAAAACTCATTAATTTACCATATAGCTTCCTATAACAGTTGCCAGTTAGCCTCGATTTTTCTAAAAGAACTTAAACAAAACACAACCTTCCCTTATGCATTGCTGTTTGAGCCAGTTTCCCTGTGGAGGGTCTGGGGATTTTCCTTTTTCCTGATTATTACAATAGGATTTGCTGTGATTGTTAGTTTGTAGCCATGAACAAGTAACAATGTGTTATTAAATGGTCGCAATTAATGTGTTAAAAAATAATTCAATAAAAAATGAAATGTCAAAGGAAGTAATAACTGAGAGAACACAATCACTGTGTTTCACACAAGCCATATAATCAATAACAGGGGAAAGGCAACAACTGAATAAGCATTCATCCAATTAGACTTTGCGCTAATGAAAGAATTTTGCATTGTAAAACTAAAATATTAATTGGTTACCGTGCTGAATGGTATGGTACAACTGAAATTGCACAAGTAACACCTATTTTATTACTGGGAACTGAAATTATGTCAATCCCGTATCTGAATCAAAACTTTTATTAATGGGCATAATTTTTGAGATGTGGATAAATTACTCAAGAATATCCTTTACTGTAACATATCTTTTAGAAATGGCAAACAACTATTATGATCTTTTAATCATACTGAAAAAAAGCCACAATTCTTTACAAAAAGGTCGTAGTTTGCCCGACAAAGCTCCTATTTTCACCAGGAAGGTCCTAGTTTTTACCAAAAAGGTTATACTTGCTCCACAAACTTCCTATTTTGACCAAGAAGGTCCTAGTTCTTACCAAAAATGTCCTACTTGCCCAACAAAGTTCCTATTTTGTTCAAGGAGATCCTAGTTGTTATGAAAAAAAGGTCCATTTTACCAAATTATTTGTTGAAATTCTTAGACAAAAATAACATATGAAGATTTATTTTTAACATGGATATCCCGCTAAGAATGCGAGATCTATTTTGCATTCTAAAATCAAATTTGGATTTTTTTATGAAATTAGTTCTAAACGCTCATTTATTCTTCTGATGAAGGAATTACAAGAATTTCTAGAGTTCAGCAATGTCTGTTGAAGTCAGAAAAATAATTGTTTATTGCATATATTTTGCAATATAATTGCATTTTAGCATTGTGATTAAGTAACATCAACCATTTCTATACAAACGAATAATAAAATAAAATGAAATAATTAAATTTTGCTTTAGGGCAGGAAAAGACAATGCTAAATTTTTTAGCTAACAGCATAACATAAACTGGAGGAACCCTCCGAACTGAGCATTCTTGGCGGGAAAATAATTGTACCCTTATTGGCTTGTGGTGACATCATCAGCTTGTGCTTCAATTGGCTGAGATGGTGTTTACTACCGCCCAACACATTTTTGTCAGGTACCTCATTTAAAATTTATTTCATTAAAGTTCTGTAAAACAATCGCATTTATTTGCGAGTTTTCCTGTAAATGAACTAATAAACAAACAAATGAATAATGTAAGAATAAAAATTAGCTGTGTATTTCTCTATAAATGGCATTATGAGACGGTTTTCTTTTGGAACAGTTGCTAATTATTTAATTTTTACATATATTTACTGTATGTAGTCGATATAGTTTTAAGTATACCCATATTGGCTGAAGAATGAACCTAGTAAGAGTCTTATTTTCTTGTAATATTTAGCCTTTGAAGTGATATTAATAATGAATATTACGTCACTCAATAAAAGAAAAATGCATAGATCAATAAACAGATTTATAACGGAATTATAAGCTTATCAAATTCATAGATTTTCATTTGAAAAGCATAACCACGCTATGGTTTCCATGGAAACACTCAGGACCTTCAATTACTCTGAAATCAGTTGCCAATATTTATTTTAAAAACGTTTTGTATAATTATAGACAAAATACTGTTTCAAAACAGGTGTCTTTGTATAAGCACATTGCCTAATTAGTGATGGATAACAATATGAAATTTATTTTTCTGTAAGTTAAAAACTCATTAATTTACCATATAGCGTCCTATAACAGTTGCCAGTTAGCCTCAATTTTTCTAAAAGAACTTAAACAAAACAAAATCTTCCCTTATGCATTGCTATTTGAGCCAGTTTCCCTGTGGAGGGTCTGGGGATTTTTCTTTTTCATGATTATTACAATAGGATTTTTCTGTGATTGTTAGTTTGTAGCCATGAACAAGTAACAATGTGTTTAAATGGTTGCAATTAATGTGTTAAAATATAATTCAATAAAAAATGAAATGTCAAAGGAAGTAATAACAGAGAGACCACAATCACTGTATTTGACACAAACCATATAATCAATAACAGGGGAAAGGCAACAACTGAATAAGCATTCATCCAATTAGACTTTGCGCTACTGGAAGAATTTTCCATTGTAAAACTAAAATATTAATTTATTACCGTGCTGAATGGTATGGTACAACTGAAATTGCACCAGTAACACCTATTTTATTAGTGGGAACTGAAATTATGTCAATCCCGTAACTGAATCAAAACATTTATTAACGGGCATAATTTTTGAGATGTGGATAAATTACTCAAGAATATCCTTTACTGTAACATATCTTTTACAAATGGCAACAACTATTATGATCTTTTAATCATACTGAAAAAAAGTCATAGTTCTTTACAAAAAGGTCGTAGTTTGCCCCCACAAAGTTCCTATTTTCACCAGGAAGGTCCTAGTTTTTACCAAAAAGGTTATACTTGCTCCACAAACTTCCTATTTTGACCAAGAAGGTCCTAGTTTTTACCAAAAAGGTTATTCTTGCTCCACAAACTTCCTATTTTGACCAAGAAGGTCCTAGTTTTTACTAAAAAGGTTATACTTGCTCCACAAAGTTCTTATTTTGACCAAGAAGGTCCTACTTCTTACCAAAAATGTCCTACTTGCCCAACAAAGTTCCTATTTTGACCAAGAAGATCCTAGTTCTTACGAAAAAAGGTTCATTTTACCAAATTATTTGTTGAAATTCTTAGACAAAAATAACTTATGAAGATTTATTTTTAACATGGATATCCCGCTAAGAATGTGAGATCTATTTTGCATTCTAAAATCAAAATTGGATTTTTTTATGAAATTAGTTCCAAACGCTCTAATGAAGGAATTACAAGAATTTCTAGAGTTCAACAATGTCTGTTGAAGTCAGAAAAATAATTGTTTATTGCATATATTTTGCAATATAATTGCATTTTAGCAATGTGGTTGAGTAAAATTGACCATTTCTATACAAACGAATAATAAAACAAAATGAAATAATTAAATTTTGATTTGGGGCAGAAAAGTCCATGCAAAATTTTTTAGCTAACAGCATAACATAAACTGGAGGAACCCTCCGAGTTGAGCATTCTTGGCGGGAAAATATTTGTGCCCTTATTGGCTAGTGATGACATCATCAGCTTGAGCTTCAATTGGCTGTGATGGTGTTTACTACTGCCCAACAGAATATTGTTAGGTACCACATTTAAAAATTATTTCATTAAAGTTTTGTAAAATAATTGCATTTATTTGCGAGTTTTCCTGTAATTGAGCTAATAAACAATCACATGAATAATGTTAGAATAATAGTTAGTTGTGTATTTCTCTATCAATGACATTATAACACGGGTTCTCTTTTGGAATAGTTGCTAATTATTTCATTTTTACATATATTTATGTGGACGATATAGTTTTAAGTATACCCATATTGGCTGAAGAATGAATCCAGTTAGAGTCTTATTTTCTTGTAATAATTAATCTTTGGAAAGACATTAATACTGAATACTACTTCACTCAATAACAGAAAAATGCATTGATCGATAAACAGATTTATAACGGAATTATAAGCTAATCAAATTCATAGATTTTCATTTGAAAAGCATAACCACGCTATGGTTTCCATGGAAACACTCAGGACCTTCAATTACTCTGAAATCAGTTGCCAATATTTATTTTAAAAACGTTTTGCATAATTATGGACAAAATACTGTTTTAAAGCAGGTGTCTTTGTGTTAGCACATTGCCTAATTAGTGATAGATAAAAATATAATATTTATTTCTCTATAAGTTAAAAACATATGAATTTACCATATAGCGTCCTATAACAGTTGCCAGTTAGTCTCAATTTTTCTTAAAGACAAACAAAACACAACCCTCCCATTTGCATTGCTGTTTGAGCCAGTTTTCCTGTAGAGGGTCTGGGGGTTTTCCTTTTCCTGATTATTACAATAGGATTTTGCTGTGAGTTTTAGTTTTGTAGCAATGAACAAGTAACAATGTGTTTAAATGGTTGCTCTTAATGTGTTAAAATAAAATAATTCAATGAAAAACGAAATGCCAAATGGAAGTAATAACCGAGAGAATACAAAGACTGTGTATGACACATGCCATATAATGAATAAGAAAGCCAACAACTGAATATGCATTCAGTTAATTAAAGTTTGCGCTACTGAAAGAGTTTTGTATTGAAAAACTAAAAGTTTTAATTTGTTACCATGCTGAAAGGGACAACTGAAATTGCATCAGTAACACCTATTTTATTACTGGGAACTGAAATTATGTCAATGCCGTAATTGAATCAAAATATCTATTTATCAATGGGTATAGTTTGTGAGATGTGGATAAATTACTCAAGAATATCCTTTACTGTAACATATCTTTTAGAAATGGCAACAACTATTATGATCTTTTAATCGTACTGAAAAAAGTCATAGTTCCTTCCAAAAACGTTGTAGTTTGCCCCACAAAGTTCCTATTTTCACCAAGAAGGTACCAGTTTTTACCAAAAAGATTATACTTGCTCCACAATGTTCCTATTTTGACCAAGAAGGTCCTAGTTCTTACCAAAAAGGTCCTACTTGCCCAACAAAGTTCCTATTTTTGACCACGAAGATCCTAGTTGTTACCAAAAAAAGGTCCAATTTACCAAATTATTTGTTGAAATTCTTAGGCAAAAAAAACGTATGAAGATTTATTTTTAACATGGATATCCAGCTAAGATTACGGGACCTATTTTGCATTCTAAAATCAAAATTGGATTTTTTTTTTTTGAAATTAGTTCCAAACGCTCATTTATTCTGCTGATGAAGGAATTACAAGAATTTCTAGAGTTCAGCAATGTCTGTTGAAGTCAGAATAAATACTTTTTTATTGCATATATTTTGCAATATAATTGCATTTTAGCATTGTGGTTAAGTAAAATCAACCATTTCTATACAAACGAATAAGAAAATAAAATGAAATAATTAAATTTTGCTTTAGGGCAGAAAAAGACTATGCAAAATTTTTTAGCTAACAGCATAACATAAACTGGAGGAACCCTCCGAATTGAGCATTCTTGGCGGGAAAATATTTGTACCCTTATTGGCTAGTGATGACATCATCAGCTTGTGCTTCAATTGGCTGAGATGGTGTTTACTACCGCCCAACACATTGTTGTCAGGTACCTCATTTAAAAATCATTTCATTAAAGTTTTGTAAAACAATCGCATTTATTTGCGAGTTTTCCTGTAACTGAACTAATAAACAATCAAATGAATCATGTAAGAATAACAAATAGTTGTGTATTTCTATATCAATGGCATTATAAGACGGTTTTCCTTTTGGAACAGTTGCTAATTATTTCATTTTTACACATATTTATGTAGATGATATAGTTTTAAGTATACCCACATTGGCTGAAGAATGAACCTAGTAAGAGTCTTATTTTCTAGTAAAAATTATTCTTTGAAGTGTTATTAATGCTGAATATTCTTTCATTCAATAAAAGAAAACTGCATTGAGCTATAAGCAGATTTATGACCAACTTATAAGCAAATCATATTCATAGATTTTCATTTGGAAGTATAACCACGTTATGGTTTCCATGGGAACACTCAGTTACACCGAAATCTGTTGCCAATACTTATTTTTAAAAAACTCATTACATAATTATAATCAAAATACGATTTCAAAGCAGGTATCTTTGTATTAGCATATTGCCTAATTAGTGTTAGATAACAATATAATATTTATTTTTCTGTATTTTTCTGTAAGTTCAAAGCTTATTAATTTACCATATAGCGTTCTATAACAGTTGCCAGTTCGCCTCAAATTTTCTAAAAAAACATAAACAAAAAGTAACCTTCCCTTCTGCGTTGCTGTTTGAGCCAATTTCCCTGTGGAGGGTCTGGAGGTTTTCCTTTTCCTGATAATTTTAATAGGATTTTGCTGTGCTTTTTAGTTTTGTAGCCATGAAGAAGTGACAATGTGTGAAAATGGTTGCAGTTAATGTGGTAAAATAAA
>NC_089791.1:61859047-61871547 GCF_040412425.1 Macrobrachium rosenbergii
TTGTTATATATGTACCAGATCTTACAAAACGAAAGTCACAACTTATCTCATATATTCCACCTTAGTGACCATGAAAACTACAACAATACTTTTCTAATTGCACTTGCTCCATGAGACAAAAAAAAATCTTATATTTTTTCTTACCATAAAATCATTTGCTGTGCCTAGTATTTTTTTGTTTTTGTTTGCAGCCTATATAAAAGGTCTGTCTTCAGCACTGCTGCTATAACATCTCTAAATTCATCTTTATATCGTCTGCAGTTTAGAGATCAAAACTGGAGCCTTCTGAATTTTCATTCATAGAATCATATCCCACTGGTGATAAAACAAACGATGACTGGAATCCGGTATGGAGGTCGAGAGCTCTCGAATAGAGCGTCCGAACTCCATCGCCGCTGACTTGTTTGTGACGAATATAACTTTGGATAGCAGCCAAAGCAAAAACGTGTTTATACGTAGTGTAGAGGTACCCAGGGATGGTGGAGGAGAACACTGCTCCTTTCATGCCAAAATACATATTTATATTTCAAAAATTAAAATTAGACGATGGAATAAAATAATTTCTTTGATTAAAAATAAATCCTAAATATAAAATAATACGAGTTTCAGTAGTAGAAAATGAAGTACATATTTCAGTACCATATTCGAAATATTTCGTTAAAGGATTATTTTTCATGTTGATAACTGAAAAAAAAAACTTTTGCTTAGCTATATCATTTCAATGAGAAATGTCAACAACTGCAGCTTTCTTGTAAATATCCTACTGCAAAGGCTTTTCAAATGAAGTAATAAATATTACTATACATCAAATGCTTTTATTATTGTAAGAAATTACAATTTAATTTGGGAGAATAGGAATAATGAAAAATTCTTAAACCCTGAGAAAGTTTTACAAAGTAGTCATATTTGGTAACTTTCAGTTTGACTGGATTTTGCAGCGCGAGGATCACCTCAATTGTAAGCATTTTAACGCATCTGCAAAGCAACAAACAAAATTCATTTTTGAGAGGATAGAAGCTTCGAACCAAATTTTCGGTAAGGGTTCTTTATTAATTTGGTGTAATCTCTCCAAGATTGTACACGTAACAAGGATTAACTTTTTGAAAATTTTATTACAATACTTTTAGGTTCATGTTACTGTACTTAAAATTTGCATTTATTGCAGCAACGCTTAACTGCATTTGCAATAAAAAATTTCATGACTGAAAGCTGGAGTGTAATGCAATTATATAAATTCCAACTGTGACCATAAAGACTATACAAGCAACATTCAAAGGTCAACTGCTCGCTTTCAGAAAACCTTGAAAGTTTACACGAGCTATGAGCAAATGGTATTTAGTTTATCTTTCAGTGTTACGTTTGGATGATGTGTTCTAATTTACTATCAAATTATATTCGGTTTACTTTGTAGCTGAAATCAGCGGCGTAAAAATTATTAGTCAAATAAACGTTTACAGTGGAAAAACATGTTGCTTGAACGGCGTGGCATGAACTCCATGAGCTTCTGTTCAGTTTATTCTGGAATTGTAAACTGCAGTTGAACTGGCTACTGAAGGTGACCTGAGTTCAAATTCTGATCGGTTGTCTCATATTTGTTATGCAGTTGAGAAGTTTCGGATCTTTCCTAGATAGTGACCCCCAAAGGTATGTATCGACCTTTGCGGCGTGTTAAGTGCAAGCCCGTTGGGGATTACCGTAAAAACACAATCAAAAGATTGTAAATATCATAAAGATAATGATCCCCAAGAACTATTAGTCGTAGATAACGATCCCCGAACTTTGTTGGGGGGTCACTGTCTAGGAAAGATCCGAAGCTTCCAAGGATGATGGGGGAGAACGTGTCGAGAGAGGCTACTCAATATTTAAATCAGAATGTTAAATAAAATTCTCTACTTGATAATAGGTGACGTCAAATTTGAAGACGGCGACTTAGTGAGATCATTTTCATACTGCGGCCAAGCTGCTGAAAACTCGTCTGTTAACATTTCATCAGTGAGTTGAAACGGCATTTCCCGTGTGAGAAACTTGCGTCAATACCTTAAATTATAAATATAAGACGTTATTATAACTGAAATTTCAAAAGTATTGTGAGCGATTCAGTGTTTTCCGATTCTTGAACTGAAAAAAAAAATTATTATTCTGGCACATGATAAATATTTCGTTACGCGGACAGTCGTTCTTCGAGTGACCAGTAAGAGCAATGTAAACAATGGTAAACAGCCAGAGCTAAAAGCTTCGCGATTCATTAAACATGATGTTAAAAAGGGATTTACTTCTCTTTTGTCTATTGCTGTTGGAAAACCTTGTTCGAGCAGAACAAAAACGTAGTTGTAAGTCTCTTCCACCTCTAGTGTTTATATTAAATAATGATCCATTTAACTTTGCTGTGTTACAATGTAATCGTCTTACTTTACTACAATGAATAAAGCCAACTGAGCAATAGAAAGAGAGGATTTGATGTTCGATGCAGCTCTTACAATTCTATCTAGAGATTCAAACAACGTCTCCCCTCGCTAAACCCTCAAATAAAAACGCTAACCACCAGCTTCATGAAATATCAGTTTTTAAGCAAATCAACGTTTGGTTTTTAATAGTTTTAAACATTCAAAATGTAAGAAGTTTGGCACCTGCTGATGTTAGAAAACCCTATCTATACAGAACCGAAAAGAATGGTTTCAATACTATTGCCTTAGAGTATATATTTCAATTATCCTCAGCGACTCAAACTAGGGAAGCTCAATAAAACGCATAAAGGGATAACTAGTATTATTGCACAATATTGCAATTCTGTCGAGTAATCAAACTGAGCCTGTCTCCCTCCCTTAAAAATGATGTCAGTTATCTTTGGGACCAGGTGTAATCAAATTGCCATATATGCACTACTATATTTATGTCTAAATTATGGATGCCAAAAAATTCAACACGATCTATTTAGAGAGGATAAAAGATTCTAAGCAAATTCTTGGAGGGAAGTAATTTATTTATTTGGCATTTTCCATCAATAACTGGATATACAAAATTAATTTAATGCTTGAAAATTCTTTGAGGCTATAACAAATTTCTTAATGTAACAGTATCTTTAAATTTTCCGTGAGTAATCTGCAAAACATTTAACCATATCTCTTGAATTATAAATAAATTCAGATTTTCCCTATTCCAGTTGATCCTTTGAGGTTATTTATTTGCCTTTTGTCAAATCAAATTAAGTAGTTACGAAGTATAGCAGATGAAAATGAGGCGATAAGCTGAACACACCCTATACATACACATATATACATATGCATATATATATATGTACACACATATATATATATATATATATATACATATATATATATATATATATATATATATATATATATATATATATATATATATATATATATATATATATATATTGTTATATATATTTATATATTAACATAATTTATGAGGCCCTGAGTGCCAAGGACACACGTAACCTTCATACACAAAGACAGATGTTTATTAATGGAATAAGTGTTATGACACAGAGGATATTTTATGACATTGTCAACGAATTTTCCCTTTGCAGGACAAGGATTATCGAGGTTGATTACTTGTTGCAATGGGGTTGATCACAGGGCTGCCTAATGAAATTTGTTTAATAAAGTAAGTATTAATAGTTTAATGTCGATTTTATTCTTAATCTAGAAGTAACACTAAGATAACTAAAATACAGACAAGGATACTAGCAAAGAGCCATTGGTTTGCGCATACAACAGACGATCAGTTATTTTCCCAATTCTAGAACTGGAAAAATACCTCAAGACGCGTGTCTCTTAACTTTCCCAAAACGGGGGACTGCAAGATTTTAATCTGAATTAGTAATATCAGGGACAGAAACTCTTCAATAATTTTCATTTTGTTTAGGTCCCTAGTTAATCCACAGTTAATTTATTTTACAGTCCTGTCATTGTATTTTATCTACAATAAAACTGCATAGAGGGCACACAGCAGAATATTTATAAATATATATATATATATATATATATATATATATATATATATATATATATATATATATATATATATATATATATATATATATATATATATATATATATATATATATATATATATATATATATATGTGATTATTCATACACACACACTAGTGATGACTGAGTGTTATGCAAATTATTTTATGACATTGTCAACGAAGCAGGAAAGTTTATGATTGATTATGTTTGTTATATGTAAGGATTTGGAAGTGTACATGTATATATTTTCCTAGAACTGGAAAAATACCCGGTAACAAACGGGGACTATTTTTAATATATATCGGCATCTGTTGTGTCAGTCCACAGTATTTATACTATATATGTATGTGTACATAATATATATGTATATATATACATATACACTATATACATAGTGTATATATAATTTTATGTAATTGTAAGATCAAAATCTATATTCTTTTAACGTTCTTGAAGCATATGTTTCAAAGTCATGTGAGGAAGTAATCTTTATTGCTTATCTCACCAGGTGGGCGGCGTTCGAAAATATTTTGGCGCTTTGGAGTCACGTTACTCGGAAAACATCTTACAAAATCATGCAGCTATTAAATAATCATTTCATCGTAACGAATTTATGAGAAATTTATGCTCAACAGGATCATCGTAGCTGAAAAATGTTGCGGCATGTGATTAATAAAGCTACCTGTATATTTACTCATTGAATATACTTCATAGTATAATGTTCCCATCAAAGAGAGGTCTATCAACATTGCGCGTATTTAGTTATCCTGTAGTAGCGAATCTTTAAAACCTATTTCCTGTTTTTAAAAGATAGCATTCCTATTTGTGCTTATAGCTGAAGAGTTTGTCGTATTAACTTTTATGTAGGTGTGTTGGTAATCTTATACAAAACCTCATATGGTAATGCAGTTCATCCTATTTAAAAAATTCCATAATGGTAATAAATTATTTATTACTCAATTTAGCTAGTCAATAAATTCCTTTCTTACTAAACTTTTCACTTTTTTATTGTTACAGGAATCGCCTTTGGATTCTAATACAGCAATTTTACACATATGTTGCTTTCCAAAAATTGTGTATAAAAATGAACATTTCCGAAAGGTATTATGTAAAGTAGTATTTTTCATGAACATGAGTATCAAAGTAACCGTATTTATAGTTTAAGTGGGAATAAAAATTGCGTACTAATGAACACATAAAAATACTATTAAAATTCGTTGGTCGGGCAAAAAAGTCTAAAAAAATATCTTAGCTATTTTCAACATAAAATATAATCGTACATAAGAAAGAGAGAAATAAAGAGAGAGATAGAGGGTTAGAGAAAGAGAGAGAGGGAGAGAGATCCCATGGTGAACCTGACGCCCCATAGCTGCCAAATCTAGGTAACAAAAACATGCTCACAAATTCCCTTTCTACGGCCAAAAGCTCCTCTGGGCCTGACATGTGCCTCATTTTCTTCAATTTGTTTCACACCTGCTGTCCTCTGTTCGTGAACCCATCTTGAAGCGCGCTCTTAAACATTCCTTTGACGTGACTCTCCACGTCCAAAGCTTCCTCTGCTCAACCTTTCCCGGATGTTCGGAACCAAGGAAGGGTCATTTGAAAGGCTTCGTGGGAGGGACCTGGCGAAGGAAATGGGTAAACAGCTCCTGAAAAGCCTTCGAAAAAGGCACACTTTTTAAACAGAACATTTCATGAGATCTTGAATAAAATAAATTATGATTTTCATTGTGAAAGTATTCCTTTGATGTAGCACTGTTTTGGAAGTGATAATTGTCCTAGGCCTGTAAAATGATCTTTCAATGAATATATATATATATATATATATATATATATATATATATATATATATATATATATATATATATATATATATATATACATACATATACTGTATATATATGTATATATATACATATATATATATAAATTATATATATATATATATACATATTTATACAGTAGGCCTTATATATATATATATATATATATATATATATATATATATATATATATATATATATATATATATATATATATATATATATATATATATATATATTACATGACAAGAGAGAGGATGAAAACAACTAAACCATCGTTTATATTTTTCTCTCTTTTTTCTCTTTTAAGCGAACAAAACATGTCATAGCCAGGGTCGCAAATCAGCAATACGACTTCAGTTTCCAATGCTATAATGGTCTAGTTTAATTTATGGTAACGAATGGCCTTTCCTGTTTTATGAAGGCAAAATATTACTTTTCACCATAAAGTATGGTGCAACAAAAAAAAAAGGAAAATATATGTTTATTGATAGGACAATTAATGCTAATTGCTTCCATGGTTGTTTGTCTATATAAGATTTACAACGATAAAGGGATTAAGGGCAAATTGCATTTATGTGAAGTGAACAAAAGCATTAAGGCTTGGAAATTCACACAAAAATTTAAGTAACTTCGTTATATCTTTAAGTCCATGGAAAGAAAAAGAAAATGACAATGCAACGATGGGACATCTCCATCCACTCCGGCGATGGGGCAACTACTCATATATATATATATATATATATATATATATATATATATATATATATATATATATATATATATATATATATATATATATATATATATATATATATATATATATCTGCTGAAGTCAAAGGAGGTGCTTGTAACGAATCGACAGTTCCGTATATTTACGCATCTTATGAACACAAGAATGGGCAAAATATATAGTAAGTTAGTAAGAAAAGAGTGAAAATTTATAATTACGCCACTACAAAAAGAACCTTTGTGTCCCTAAGGGTTGTAAAATAGACGAGAGAACTTAGCACTCTGTCGTTTTCTTTTGAACATTTCTTTTGGCTTCAGCTGATAATGAAATTACCTTCATATTTGTGATTTCTAACTACACACGCACGTCACACACACACACACACGGACACATTATATATATATATATATATATATATATATATATATATA
This sequence comes from Macrobrachium rosenbergii, assembly GCF_040412425.1. NCBI lineage: Eukaryota > Metazoa > Arthropoda > Malacostraca > Decapoda > Palaemonidae > Macrobrachium > Macrobrachium rosenbergii. Next base: position 61,866,036 of record NC_089791.1, read on the forward strand.
TATATATATATATATATATATATATATATATATATATATATATATATATATAAGAAATAGAAATTAGATGTTTGTTACAATAGTACTCTTCTCTAAATATGCAAGATTTTTGTCATTTATCACAAGTTTTTACACTGAGCTTAATCCATTGCAATTTCTAGTTTATCTGAATGCCATTTTTCAAGATCTCAGCGACACAATTTCAGTAATACGACTTTTTAGGGAAGGTGATTTGCTTTGATGGAGGTACTGACCAGGTTTCCTACACTCTTTTGAAGTGAACGAGTTCGTATGAGATCATGTTTCGTATGACACCAAGTTTCTAAAAGTTTTCAGTTAAATGAAGAAACGCACGTGCATAGAGGGTCTCTCTCTCTCTCTCTCTCTCTCTCTCTCTCTCTCTCTCTCTCTCTTTCTCTCTCTCTCTATTTTTAAACGCAAGAGGGAAGAGTAGAGTCCTCTTCAATAGGAGAGTAAAAATAGAAATTAAACACTCTGTGATGGCCATGGGGTCAGCCTTTCGTATTAGTAATCATAGTTTTTAATGGTTATTTTTCATTCATTTGCATATAACAAAAGAACAGTACATTTCATGCCTTGATTGTATTGTAGGCAACGTTGTATACTTGTTTCTACATCCGTTATCAAATAAAATACATTTCATAAAAGTAATTATTTTTTCGTGGTGGCATACTAGTACAGTACTGTGAAACTACTTTTCAAGGCAAGTCTGGAAGCTTCATTGATTTCAGAAGGTAATACACTTGAACACTTTAATGCATGTTTTCCCCAATAGTCCTATTATTTATAAACTGTATCTATATTTAGTATAGAAAAGTGGTATGTGAAATTATGATTAATTGTTATTACGAGTTTTGCACTGAATAATAATAATAATAATAATAATAATAATAATAATAATAATAATAATAATAATAATAATAATAATAATTCAAGTATCTTACTGAATACAATTGACCGACAGCAAATCCTGCAGCGATTATCGTACCAGTATCAACAAATTCTTCATACTTATATACTCTTACCAACACAAAGTATTTATCAATATACTTTCAACAGGTTGATATAGAAATGACTATTATCATCATTATTTGCTCCGTATACAGTATCTATCTCTGTTAACGAATAATTGTTTATGTTTCACTGAGCATGTATCAGGTGTGGAAAAAAAAATATATATATATATATATATATATATATATATATATATATATATATATATATATATATATATATATATATATATATATATATATATATAAAATCCTTGTAGTCAGCATAACTTAAGCTACGGAAGTAGGAGATCAAACCGCTGACTTATTTTCTTTCCACACTGTCTTTGTCCTTTATTCTGCTCAACGAGGGCAAAGGACTAGAACTGTTTTTACGATACATCTTTTTCTCTCTCTGTTTCTTCTAGACGGTACTTGTGAAATTTAACTGCTTTAAGTGTGGCATTCATTATGCCACCAAATACTTCTCAGATTAAATGTGAAAGGGTAAGTAATTGGAATGGATGTTTTGGGGCTGTTTATGCCAATGTTACACGCTCGTAAATCTGTGCCTCCTCTGCTTTTTATCACCTTTTTATTTATATATTCATCACTGTTCCATATTTTTTACAGTGATTCAGTTATACATAACCCTGTCTTTTGGGACAAGATATTGTATATTCCGATATTTATATATATATATATCTATTAATATATATATTCGTATATATATAAGATATCATATATATATATATATATATATATATATATATATATATATCTTATATATATATTCTTCTTACACTTCTTCTTCTTATTCTTTTAACGTTTCACTTTTATTCCGTTTACATTCAATATGCAAAGAAAAAATTCTGAGATGAGTTATTACAGCATCCACAGCCACTTCGCGCGCGATCTATTTTCGCTTCGGCGGTACAAGAAAAAATATATTGTGGTACAAAAAAGCTAACTTACAAGCTAGGTATGGTAATATATAGTCAGCCTCACATTGACGTAACGTCGCCCTTCATCTTAGCGGATGAGGTGTATTTTCATGGGCCGTTGGTCCGGCCCCTGTGCACGGCTCTTTTAATGAAGTCGTTTTATTTAATCTCTCGCCCCTTAAAACCTTCTGGCGGCTGACAGACTCCCACAAAGATGGCTTGAGACTCCCTCCTCTAAATCTTATAAGCTGCTACTTGGCAGTTGGGAGGGACCTATTCCTCTTCTCTTCTCTTCTCTTCCATCTGTATCCCCCTTCTTGCCTTTTTCCCCCCCTCACACCCCTTTTCTCCCAAAAGGCTTTACGCAGTCGAGCATAACCATTAATCAGCTGTTACGATGTTTTCAAACGCGTTCTCGTGACGTCATAATGGATTCCACAAGCCGTCAAAACATTTCCGCCAGCGTCGAAGAAACGCACGTGCGGAGGGTCTCTCTCTCTCTCTCTCTCTCTCTCTCTCTCTCTCTCTCTCTCAGGCTCAGAAGAGCAACAATAAAAGTCAAACATCCAGTAAGGCCCATGGGGTCAGCTTCTCATGTTAGGCCCAGTAGTTTTTTTTTTTTTCTGGTTCTTCAAGAACTGCCATTTGGATAAGAAACACAAGGGAATGATGAGAGAGAGAGAGAGAGAGAGAGAGAGAGAGAGAGAGAGAGAGAGAGAGAGAGAGAGAGAGAGAGAGAGATGATGACATCTATCTTCGGTAAGCATTTTATGTCATTGAAGCTATTACGTAGCAAAAGCAACAGGGGCTTAAAATAATGGGTGGGAGGTTGTGGGCGGGGAGAGGCTGGATTATGAGATTGCAAGTTAATTTTTTCTGTTTACAAGCATTCCCCATTTTTTTGGTTTCAATATCTTTTTTTTCTTTTTTTTTATCCCACCACTGTCGCATTTCTGGTAATTTTTCCAAAGTATCATTATCACAACGAAGAGCGGAACTCTCGGACTTGGCTATGATCTTGACTTCTTCTTCTTCTTCTTCTTCTTCTTCTTCTTCTTCTTATTCTTATTATTATTATTATTATTATTATTATTATTATTATTATTATTATTATTATTATTATTATTATTATTATTATTATCGAGCTGCCAGAAACTGATCATTTTTCAGACTGATACCAACAGCTGGTGGTAACTTCAAACTTATGTCGGCGAAATTACATTGCAAATTGCCGAATCTGCTTCTAAAAATTTAGGTGAATTTTGCAGACGACAAAAGCCTTCTTCTTCAATCGGTTATTAACGCATTATGTAAGCCTCTAGTTCGTCCATCTTTGAAGTCTTTCTCACTGATTAAACTGAATACAAGGGAAAGCGTTTGATCTACGATCACCCCATACTTCTCCCGATCTTCTTTCTTTCCTTCCCTTGATTTTGTCCATTGGATATTGTTGAGTTCCCTTATCCTTTACGTACAAGGAGAAAGACTCTCTCTTTCTCTCTCTCTCTCTCTCTCTCTCTCTCTCACACACACACACACACACACACACACACACACACACACACACATATATATATATATATATATATATATATATATATATATATATATATAGAGAGAGAGAGAGAGAGAGAGAGAGAGAGAGAGAGAGAGAGAGAGAGAGGTCTATTCCTCTTCTATAATTAACTTTCGTTTACGATCTTATGCCAAACCTTGACCTTGCAACTGTTCAAAAGCCGTAAACCTTCACAGGGTGTAGACACGACCTAGAACGACAATGTTTATTTCATAGTTTGTTAATGAGACAGAATGATATCATATTACATCATGCTTTATAAGAACAACTTAAGGTCCTCATTAAGAAAGATCCGGCGATCAACCAATCTGGCTGCTCACTCACTTGCAGAAGAATCTTAAATATTCTTTGCCATAGATTAAGAGAAGTGCAAAGAAATCTTTGCCAGTAATTAGGAGTATTACCTTGTTATGCATTTGCTAGAATAGTCGGAGTCCTTTCAAATAGCGCCCTTTGAACTCATGTATATTTGTAAGTCTCGCTCAGATTTTGACATGTTGCCGCCGTCACAAGGCATAGGAGCCAACTAATTAAGATGGACCTTCAACGCAAAGATGTCAACACTTTCTTTGGAACTTATTTTTTCCATTCGTCTTGAACTTTTTTCCCTTTTTACCTTTAAAAATTTAATCAATGGTTCAAATTAATGAGCGCCTGAGTATTTTTTTTTTTTACATATTTGATTTAAATCCGCTTATATGAAAAGTAAACATATAGAGTACTGCTTCCTTTTTTCCAGATATTCTAACAATGTTCAATATTTATCTGGGCACAATTTTCATAACCTATGACATCTTACGAAAATGCAGTTCTTACTTTTCCCAAATCACATACGAGATATTCTTTTGATTCTCCATTTTCTTGTGTTTTGGTGTTACAAAGAAGTGAACCATTTAAAAATTTCCCTTTATGAATAGTCTTAAAGTTTCCCGAAGAATGCAACGCGTCTTATGTTTTAGAATACCTTTTTCATTTTTCTAAAATTAGTCTATATTCAATAATAAAGCCATAATAATATTACTTAGCAGTAAATCTGTTATAAGTATTGTTGGAATTATTCCTGCTTTTAAACTGAATCAAAGAATTGTTTCATTAACACTGTTCTTATAAGTATTACGGATGACCGTATTTAAAGATTACCATCAAGTTAAGAGAAATAAAATGCACTCATATGAAGCTACTAGAAGAGGAGGTCATGTTAAATACTTAAACTGCTCACAATGAACGGTTCTAAAGGTTCTAAAGGCAAAAGACAGCTCGCCATAAAGCCAGTTAATTAAAGAAAATAAAGTTTACTGCTGCTACCTTTGCTTACTACCCACAATAATCAGTGAGTTTGAAAGTGGTGTTTCTGTAAGGCTCTCATTACGAGTTAAAGACGTTTCAAGAGGAATTTTACACATATGCTCGGAAAATCATGATATATAAAATAATGAATGCACCCGACAGTACTGTCTCACATGCATAAAGTCATTTCATTATATATACTAATCTGAGGTCCCTATCAACCTTATATCTGGGGTTATTCTAACAGCTTTTACTTAATTTTTTAATATGCCATGTATCAACGCTCTTTGAAATAAATGGTACGATCATTTGTAAAATATCTGTAATTTCGCTCGAGAACATGCCATTCCCTCTGCGTACGATGACATGAATAATTCATCAAACACTTGCTCCCTAAAAGAAAACTCATATAAGCTGAGAATGCTGTAAAAATTAAACAGATAAATACTGCCGGAAAAATATCTTGCACCATAACTATACAGAATTTATGTGTTTGAAATTTAAACGAAATGAAAGTGAGATATATATATATTTATAGCACTTTTTCTGTTTTTACATAAGAATTGAAAAAACGATAACTTAATCCGTAAGGTGAAACTCTTATAAACAGTTTTTTTGTCTAATGTCAAATACTGTGTAAGAATTATTTTGAACGACCAGAAAGTGACATACACCACAACGAAGAGAGAGAG
>NC_089791.1:61874047-61924047 GCF_040412425.1 Macrobrachium rosenbergii
GAGAGAGAGAGAGAGAGAGAGAGAATAACAATTTTAAGAAAGAGAGGAGACAGGAAAGCCCATCGCGAAGAAAGAAGCACAAAAAGAGGCCATCCTGGTGTGTGCTCATTTGCCACCACATTGTTTATTTGGTGATGTTAAGCCTCACCGGTTCTTGTTCTCTTTGCCCGAGCGACTAAGGGAACCTGTTTGTTTGACAGGACGGGGGTGAGTCACGACCCTCGCCGAGTCTTCTATATATTTACCTCTCTCGAGGAAAGCCAAGTCTTACCTTAGTCTCATCTCGTGCTGACAGGGATGAATGCACGGAACGCAGGTAAATTTCCTTTGCAGGATTATTCATAATGCTTGAGTTTTTTTTTTTTATAAGTAAAACTCTCAGTTATTGGTTCAAACGCATGCGAGCACAGACACACCATATTCATAACCTCGCTCGCTCACAGATGCACACACATTACACACACACACACACACACACACACACGCTATATACTGTATATATATATGTGCGTGTGTGGGTGTGTGTGTGTGTGTGTACACACACACACTGACATTTGCTCGTTTTACAAATCTACTGTAAATAGCTAAACGAATTAATCAAGGATCAACCTCAATGCATAAATCCTTCACAACTTCAGCCGCTTCATATACCGACCTACAGATAACCCATCAGTAGAACATTAACCCCTCACACGTAAAACACCACACAACTCCATCTTGCCTCCCTGGATATGCTTTTTCTGTTCCATCGGCTATTTTTTCCCAGTCTCCTTCTCGATCTTCTCCCTAAAACTTCCAAATTATGCAATCTTCACTAGTCTCTCTCCACGCCCCCTTATCCTATCCGCGTGACTAAAATACCTTACACCATCCTAATTTATCTTCTTACTTATTCTAACAAAGTTATCACTTTTTCGTACTCTACATTTCTACTTCTTTCAACACTCCTTACTTTACATGGACTATGGGGACAGTGCATGTCAACAAAATACACTTTAGTCTCCCTTTTTCTCACTGACATTCAAAATACAAAATATATTTTTATGGAGTAAATTTGCCTCTACTATGCAGTACATTAACAAATCTAGAATTTTGCTATTTAACTTACTCTTTAAGTTATATGATCTCCCGTTCTGCTGGGATTCATACATTTACGCTAAAATACCTTTAGGCTACAGAGATCAACCACTTCCATGTTTCCACCGTCCTTACTGACATTCATTCCTCAATCTGCCTGGCTTCAATTTTCCCCTTATGTTTCACTCTTTCTAATAACCACTTTCTACTTTCTGCTTTTCCAAACGCTTTGAAACTTTTTTACTCGTCTAAGCAGCCATTCTTCATGATCCCCTGTCAGTAAATGATTCATCAGCAGATATCAGTTACTGTGACCTCGTTTGACATTCCTTTTGCTTGTCTGTATGTCATGTCATTTTTCAAACTTCTTTCGTTACTGAATTCTTAAAAATATTCAGCAGCCTTGGAGATGATACATACATTTGTTTGAGATTCACTTTTACATTAAAACAGACCATTTCTAAGCTTCACTCGTATCATAAAAACTTCCAGTTGCTCTCAACAAATGACCTTCCTTATCACATATACTAAGTACTTCCACATTGCATCCCTTTGTTTTCTGTGCTGACCTTTCTCTTGGACCATGTATTCCTCATACACCCTTGCACCTTTGCTCAAGAACTTTTCATACTATTCTTTTTTTTCAGTAATCTAACACACAACATGCTCCTAAGAAAAAGTTCATCATCCTCTACTCCTATCAGGTTTTCTCATAAACACATTATATATATATATATATATATATATATATATATATATATATATATATATATATATATATATATATATATATATATATATATATACATACATATATATATATATAATATATATATATATTATATATATATATATCAAATATGTAATATGTAATAAACAAAGATTATGGGATCAAACAATCCCACAGAATGGGATTATTTAGCAAGCATTCACGTACTTACACCAGCCTTACCCAAATGAACATTTGTAATTATGGAAAATATCTTAGATCAATATTGGCATATATGCATAAAATCAGATGTACTTTATGACCGTGAAAATATTATTATTTAATAAAACATAATCACATGTGAACATTTTGGTAATAATACCATAATAACAAAAGCAAATTCTTATACATTCTTCTTACCTTTAAGCAATAGGGGTTGTTTGTAAAACGTAGCATCAGGCCGGACAGTAGCACACTTAATATTGTTCCAAACTTGTATCAGTCCTAATGACAGCTGTTAATCACGAGATTCATTCTGGAATGCCAGTAATACATGATAGCTTTTCACTTCTGTGTCCTGAGCTTTTCAATGAGACCACATTCTATTCAAATCTTTTCGACACTTTCCTCAGTTATCTCGGGTCTGGACAAACATCGCTGGCATTGTACCCAGTAATGCCTAACTGTTTTGCATATTTTTTTTCTGGCTTATTTACTTCTGGTTCCATAATGGCTAAGCCTACTGCCCTCTGTTGCGATTCTTAATACCACCTGTAAAGAAAAACATCATGGTTTTAATAGACAGACTTATTCTTGGATTGTTTTTCAAGGTTTTCATATTTAGTTTTCTTACTAACTGAAACTCCAGTGTTACTTGAAGTCCTTCAAATTCCCAATCGTGTTATTTATTCTAAATGCCAAATTATTTCTAATTTTGCAATCTCCATTCACAGTTGGAATATTTTTCTCAACCTATTTTTTTATTGTTCAGGACTACCTGGAACCGTTATTTACATTTTCTACTCTTGGGTGCAACTTCAGAACGATGATAGCAACAATGATTACAACTGCACTGAAAAACTAAGCAAAGCTGGCACACTGTTAAGCCAGATTGCTGATTTTGTATTGCCAAAGGAATCAGTGACTTAAATGATCCAGTTTATTAACAAAATACTAATGATGTAAAAATATGCAGCATCAACATTAAAGTCAGAGGCACAAATAAAGTTGGAACCACATGTAAGAATTATTAAAAAATTTGCATTTATGAACGTGAATAAAAAAATAGGTACTGAACACTAACAATATAAAACAAGCAGCAACAAATTGTTTCACTTTGCTATATACAACAGCTAAAATCACTCTTCGCAGCCACAGAGTAACGAGAACTGAGGCTGCTTGCTGGGTGGCAGCTTTAGTAGGATGAGTGCTTAGCTGATGGTGCCCATATGGAAGGAACAAACTTTCCTGAACCTTTTGCCCCTTTAAGTTCGAATTGGGAACTTTCTGAGCTAAACATACAAAACTGTAGTGTCAAATTTGCTTACGAAACAGTCATGTTCACCTAAGTGTGGAAGTTCAACTTCTCCTTGGTGGGTAGCGGCCTGATTTGGGGGGTTTTGTTCCCTAAACAAGAAGAGTTGTAGGGATAATACAGTAGAATAACACAGAGAAATTCCAGCAGAAATAGTAACAGAATTCTATAGTTCGGTGATAGGGGTAACTTTACTGATAATTTTCTTTTTTGCAGCTTAGGACAGAGAATGAAAGAATATTCGCAAACGTGTTAGTTCCCTGTCATGGTATCCTTTAGAATTGTTGGAAAAGTAAAAAAAAAAAAAAACAGTACTAGAAACATAGCACTTTAGTAGCGTCGTATTCCTAAAAATATGAAAATTCCGGGTACTGCTACGTCCTGTTATTACAATTCTGTTTTTCAAAAAACTTTTAACCGTAGATACCTGGAACTTATTTTATGGTTGTCAAACCGAATTATTTTACTTATGATTTTTGTTATATCTACCAATCAGAACTTCATAAAAAAAAAAAATGGTGTTCGGGCACTTGCTGTTCATCAGGGCTAACATGGTAAAGGACATGATAAATCTGTTAGAACGTTCAGAATATATTTCCTTCTACGAAACACGAAGTTGGTCTCAAATCAGTTACATGTAAGTTTTAACGATATATATATATATATATATATAAATATATATATATATATATATATATATATATATATATATATATATATATATATATATATATATATATATATATATATATATATATATATATATATATATATATATATATATATATATATATATATATATTATATATATATGTATATATATGTATATATATATTATATATATATTGTACTTGAGTTTTCAATGTGGACGCATTTTTTACCAGTTCTTTTCTTCCATCTTTATTATCGTTATCAATAGAGTTTTAAATGAAATAAATTTACAGTTGATAAAAGGGTATTTATGATGGGAATTTTACTTTTAAAAACTTGTATTAGTACAAATAAGTAATTATAAATTTGCAAAGACAAAATATAAACTACAGTATTTCATCAAAGTTAATATCAATTTAATTATATGATTTAAATACAGTTATGTCACAATTTCTTAGTAACAATTATTTTAAAAATGTTATAGTGCTCACTTTCATGAACAACAAGGATAAAAATGAATTTCACTAAAACATTACAATGCTCCGTAACATCTGTTCGTTTTATATATTTTGTAAAGTAGCTTTTTGCAGGTAACAGGAGAAGGAATCGGCTGAAAGAGATGAAAATAATATGTTATTTAATTATAGGCAGCCAATTACTTAAAGGAGAACTAATCGATAATCGAGAGAGAGAGAGAGAGAGAGAGAGAGAGAGAGAGAGAGAGAGAGAGAATGGAAGAGGGGGAGAGGGGGAACGAAGGGATGCTGTTCCCGAGACGGACTGAGAAGATAGTGTCCTGTCTAAGAGAGATGTGAGCATCATTTGTCTTCTAGAAGGAACTCGACTGGGGAAGCATTTTTCACAGAGTCAATTTGGAAGAATACCGAACGGTATTACCGACACTAGCGCTGTTCATTTCAATTCGCTTGTCCCGTTTGTTGAGGCCAACGGAGAAAAATCTACCGTGTGAGGTCAGCAACAAGATGTCCCTTGAAGATCTCATTGCATGATGGGATAAATTACTCTGAAGTGGCGGTCACTCTATCGACAAACTATAATTTAGAAATTGTTTGCAAACATACCATTAAATGAAACAAATGTACACAAATGTTTTCAAGTAAAATTCACCATAAAATATCTGTTGCATTTTATTTACGCTTTTAGTAAAGAGTAAAATGCCGTTCGGGAACCCGACTCAGACAGGAATGCATTTCAGCGTTTAAATTGAGCCTACAAATCTCCCTGATATATGGACCTGATTCCCCGTAGTGACATCAAATTTGTTCGTATAAATCATCTTCGAACATAATGAATTGTTACATTTTTTCACTGTTATTTCATATGTGAATTAATTTATCAAATTTATCAGTCACTTTACTGCAGTGCTCGTAGTACAAAAACCAAGCCTGCGTATTGTTCGCTCTAGTAAAGTATTTACAAAAGAGACGTTTGCGTCTAAACAAAATACTTTTTTCCTTTGGTTCCTCTTTGCAGTTCTCAAAACAACTTAATTTATTCTAGACCCTGAGACTTATACAGATTAGGGGCCTTCTCAGATTAAGGAGATATTTGGTGAGATTTGGCACAAAATTCAAAGGTCTTGATAAACTGAATGGAAGGAATACATCAATTTCTTTAGTATGCTATCTGTTTTTTTAATAAGAAATCTATAAATGACCAACTAGACACAGAGATAAGTAATCATATTCATCATTCGCATTATCTTTTTTTAGCAAAATTATCTAATTGGGATAAATACTTTATTTTTACGAAATAGATTGGGGTACATTCACGTATTTAAGTTAAACATGAAATGGTAATAATGATTATAATAGCTACTATTAATTGGTAATACTTTTTTGTTGCTATAGTAGAAATAATATTTGGATATCCACTGAATATCCAGTTGTATGGATATTCACAGAATATTCATTCATGTTAGAGATAAACTTAGTAAGGTATTTTCATCACACATTCTACGTCTACTCTACTACAAAATACTTAAGATAATACCGAAGAATTTATCAGATAATTTCTGATTTAATCATGACGCCCTACCCAAGATGCTAAGAAATAAACCCTCACAAAAGATTCCCCACAAAATGCTAAGAAATAAGTGAGTGTCATATTAACTTACTACTACGCGTAGAATGACAGTAAAGTCCAGCAGGGGTTAAAGGTAGTTATTGGTGAACATTTATCATGCAATGAATACTGTGAAATAAACGCACTGTATTCACTGCGACGGTTTTTTTCCCTCCTTTGTAAATTAACTGGGTAATGAAAACAAACTGCTGGCAGAAATCATGAAATTCGATTCATTTATTTATTTATTTATGCATTTATTTATTTATTCTATCTTTTGTTCACTTATATATTTATTTATTTTGTTTCTTATGGCATATGTTGATTGTGCCCTGCCTACTGGAAAATTACCCTGACCTTGCAAAGGGATACATTACCTGTCAGGCGAGGCATAGTTTTTGGTGTGTATAAACATGGAAATCATCTTTTCAAGATTTTCTAAGAAGAAATTTTGCAGCCTCTGCAAAACAAATGTACAAATGAGACTAAAAAATGTACAGAGAGTCATTCATGCGAAAGTGAACCCTTTGAAAGTTTCGTCATCAATCTAAATGCAAATTGCGAAATAACTAGATTTTTCTGCAAACAGAAATATTAAAAGATATTTTAAGAATTGTGGATGAAGCCAAACTCCGAGATACTTAATTATTTTTTAACATTATTTCTCACAAGCTTGAAGTAACTGTTAAATATAATTAAGGGATGAAAGCTAACCTGTTGCAGTTTAGGGGTAGGAATCTAAAAATGCTTTTTACTCAATCCTGCCGAAATTTTAGCTGAACTATCAGAGGCCGATACTTTAGTAAATTTGTTGTCACTGCTAAAGTTGCCACATGCATCATGAGATAAATGAAAAGTAATATGTTGCGAGAATAACATTTGCAAGGAAACATATAAGAAAACACAAAAGTAATAATTTTATTTTAAGCAAAACTGTTGGGCTATTGTTGTTCGTAGAGCAGTTCAAATGATATAAAATTTATAAACATTCATATCCCCAGTTACTAAAAAAAAATACGTTCCCACAACCACACCCGACCCTCTTGTCAAAACTGAATAAGATTATAAATTATGAAATCAAACTAGGCAGAAAATAACTGTATTATTTCGAAACAAGATGCTACAAATCTATGGACGCAGAAGAGAGGAAATTTTCACTGATTACAATCCACTGACGAAATACAAAGAAAAAAATTCAAAATCCTGTATCCTTGGAAGAGAAAGATTGCTGTAATATATACCATACTCTCGCTCAAAAGATTAAATGCTCTACTTGAATCCGAAACGGAAAGAAACCCTTTAAAACTGACTTTTGAAATGAAAGTTACTTTGAAAATTTGACAAAGTAAAGAAAATTAGAAAAGACTTTCTAAGAGTATCGTTTGCCATAACGAAATGATGCTGAACAGTAAGACAAGGGCACGCAACTGGGATTTTCGAAAAAGAGTGCTGGTCAGAGATAACAATTCGACTGTGGAGAATACACAGCTGACTACAAAGACACAAAGGCTGGTTCAAGATGAGAATTAGACGGGAAATAAATACTTCTGAAGAGTTGCAATTTCCATTAGGTTTGTGCTTGGTAATGTCAAGTAACATTTGGTAACAAAAGTATATATAAAGTACTAATGGAGAATACTGTTTACGATACGGATAAAAAGAAGTTCGTAATTAAATTGTGAGGAAAATATATAAAAACTTAATAGAAAAATAAAAGCGAAGTTTATGATGGAGACTATAGTTTAAAAACAGATAAATAGAGAGGCAATGTCTTAAGAACAAGGAAATTATATATAGCAATAGGAATTACCTAAAATGGAAAATGGTATTGTATGAATGTATGACGTATGCCGTGAAATGTGAAAGCCTGTTTAATAATGACGATGTTACAAAGAGGTAAATGGTAAAAAATATGAACAAACAAAATGTTCCAGGACATCAACAGAGTTGGTCATTACAAAATGGGACCCACTGTTTGAAGGAATTGTTGCTGGTATACTGTTTTTTTAAGAAATCATTGTTAGTTCCACAAGACAGAAGGAAACTAAACCTTCAATGATGAGAATGGAAACTCTGAAGGTAAGAAAACAATATATGCATAGGGAACAATTTAGATAAAAAAATATAAAAATTATGCCTGATACACAAGTTTATTAACTTTACACGTAGACACTAAAATCCTTCGCACAGGAAAAGACACTGGGAATAAAGATCAGGGTTGATCATTATCAAAAATGATTTTGAAGTGGCTAGGTGTATAATGAAATACTCAAGAAATCTCTATAAATAATTCTTGATACATTCAAAAAGAAGGCAGCAAGAATTTAAATACAGTTCTGGTCTTAGTACTGGAAGATGCGAAAATGACTGGAATTCATGGTGATGTTTAAATCGGTATTCACAGTGAAAGTATTAAAAACATTGCTATGTAATTAGTCTTCTTCTTCGTTTAACGTGCTTTTTCCCATTTTTCATATGGGATAAGCACGATGCCTTCTTTTGAAGGACTTTGATTTGGCGTTGGGGTAGGCCGTAGCCTCGATCGGCTGCCTTGCCTGACATCGCTTAGGCCCCGGTAACACATGTGTATATGTATCGTGCCAAATCCCCAGCTCCCTTTCCCCTAGCACGGGCATTCAATTATAAATATTACGAATAATATCATCATGGAAGCCATGTGGTCTAAAAATGAAATAGTAGTGCGACGAATATCAGTTCACTTTTAGTGACGTAACAGGCGAGAGACGAGGACAAAAAAGGGAATGTGTTAAGAAGATTGTTGAGGAAATTTCCCCTGCCGGAGTAAGATGCCAGCGTTGAATATAATAAACAATGTAGAGCAGCCTGCAGAATTAAATTTCTTACAAAGTACTCTTCATGGAGAGTCAGAAAAATGGTGAGAGTGTTGAATGAAGAGGTGTGAAGACGAAGAAATGTTGGCATCGTTATAAAGTTGAAGAAATGTGCTGCTATTGTTTGCTATGCGGAGCGAAAAGTGAAGACAAATGAGGGAAAAGAAGGGACGTGAATTTGTATTTGAAGAGAGGGGAAGAGACAGGCAGGAATATTAAGTTATCAAGGCACAACATCAATTAAACAGAGGGCAGTTCCTGACATACAAGGGGTACTATAGTGAGTGAGATATCAGTCAATGAATTAAATGTAGCTACCCATGGGTTACGAGCAACCTCTCGGAAATTAAAAATTTCTTATCAGTTGGTATCAATGGCTCGTTTCACAGCCTTCTAAGGTCAACAGACCCCTGAGATCAAATGTTTACCATTATTGTTGAAAGAAAGTAAGATTGAAGTTCAACCCGTCATCATTTATACTTTTCAATACAATTACTAAATATACGCAATTAAGACAGTGTTCCCCTTGTCACCCAGAAGTATGATGAATAGAACAAATGTTTTCGCATTTTCTGAATTTATTTGAAAGACAATTTTAATTCTTCTTATAAATACCTTGATATTTCCTTCTATCAATTACCGGATAATGCTTCATCTATAACAAGATGGAAATTGAAATTCGGTTTGAAACACAAATTCAAGATTCTTTCGGCCTTCAGGGTTAGAATGTTTGTGCATGATTTATACTCAACCGGAATTTAATGAAGAAGCTAATATATACAAAAATAACTTCATAAGAAGAAGTTTCGATAATTATGTGATATTCTGAGATAATTTTGTTAACCAAGAAATTTAGATTAATCATGGAGGAAGTCGTGTTATCCTGTTTTTCCAATTTATATTTTTGTTTTAACACACGATGCATTGCATTCATTCCCAGTGTTACTCTAAAACAAATGTTTATGAAAAATTCTTCAACAGTTTTTCATCAAATAGCTGGAAAATATTATATGTCAGGTATTCCATACAGATTATATTTTTATGTACAAAAAAAAAAAACATGATTTCGTGTATGATTTTGACGTCTATATGCAAAGTTATTAAAAAAATCATTCAAATATGATACAAAGAAACATAGCTCTTCAAAATGTCCAAATCAAGAGTTGCCATTTCAAGCGATGGGTTTTATGTTAGTTGATAATCCATAATTGAAAGAGAGAGAGAGAGAGAGAGAGAGAGAGAGAGAGAGAGAGAGAGAGAGAGAGAGAGAGAGAGAGAGAGAGGCCGATGATTAGGTTGCAAATGAGCACATCTACATAGTTTTAGTTTTGCGAGATAACAACTTCGCATTACTTCATCTAACTGTGACAATGGGATCATATACAAGCTGACGTAGAAAACTAAATACGGTTACAGAAAACATTGCTTAGCAGAGCGGCGCATTTTATGGTTCACTGCAAACAGCGACCTATTGCAATGGACGATTCCATTTCCCCAATATCGCAGTAACAATCGGAACGAAAGCCGATGTCATTTCGTACATTTCATGCAATCAATCTCAACAGGTTTCTATACAAACGTACCGTATACTCACTCATGCGTTAGGTATTATACTATGATTTATATTGCCACTGTTATTACTCGGGAGAGAGAGAGAGAGAGAGAGAGAGAGAGAGAGAGAGAGAGAGAGAGAGAGAGAGAGAGAGAGAGAGAGAACAGAAACTGTAAATTGATCTAAACTTTTACCAATATAAAAGAGACGAGACAGTGTATTAAAGTTACATTTGGGTGAAGTTCGGTCACTTTTCATTAAATATAGAAAAGTTTTGCATAAATACGGATTTCTGTCCCAAATTTCTTCCGGCATTCAGTCGATTCAGAGTGAATTCTGCCCCAGTCCAGTGAGTATCTAGTCATGTGAAATGATCCTCGTGTGTTCTATACTAAACTTCGATTTTTGCGAAAGAATTTATGATTGTTGCTGGAGCTCTGTCTCATTTCTAGATTTTCAAACGTCATGAAAGTTGTTGGATTCTTTGTCACAGTTCTTTTTTCTATCTTTGTCGTCAGAAGGAAAAATAGTGTGACGGTGCATGAACAGCGTAAAATATAGTTGGAGTTCGCGTGTTATCGTTTTTATTTTGTTTATTTTTACCTCGCAGTTCGCATGAAACATCCACGCATTTTGAAATCATTGGAATCACAAGCTTAAATGTAGACAAATGAAATATTTGTGCTTTCGTATATATCTATTTTATTGCTTAAATAATGGATGCAACTGGATACTTTACATCATGTAAGTGTACAAGTAAGCATCGATCGAGATATTTCGGAACATTTACGAATTAGTTTATTTATTCATTCATTCATTTATTTCTTTCATGGAGGGAAAAACTTGATATTTTATACTAACTTTCTTATTCGGTGTAATCAAGCAGTAAAATGTTAGTTTTTTATTTAAAAAAAATTTTCTTTATTCGCCAAATAAAGATTAAAAAAAAATCTGGTCGTACAATTTCTCTTTTTTCTTTTTTACTGTAGCAATATCTTCCTCCTGTCATCTGCTCTGTCTAACGAAGTTTTAGGATATGTTCAGTTCATAAATTAGACTTTCTACAGAGTTATCATTCTTCCTTTATATTCGTTAATATCGTCCTTCTCCATCGCCCACAGTCCCGTCTTTTCCTCTTTTCTTCTTTTTTTTTTTTTTTTTTTTTGTAAGGGGGGGGGAGGGTATTATTATTATTTGGAGGCATTCCAGCAAACGGTATAATTATAGTAAAACGTCGGTATCCTTTACCCAATTATGAGGTTGACGTTTAGACTTGAATTTGACTAGCATGTTATTAAAAGAAATTTTACCTTATATTAAACATGTTTATTATCTGATTGACAGACTGCCTTGTTACATAACATAATTGCTTCAGTACAACAGGAAAGCGGCTTAACCTTATTTGGCAAAATGTATTGGAATTAACCTGTAAAGCATTAAATAGAGAAGAAAAAAGAGGGCAGTTGACATCATGGTAGGAGTTTATCCTGAGAAAATAAAATTGGAAATACAACGGAAGGAAAATTCCCACCTACCACGATAAAAATTATGTCAAAAGTTGTCAAGGGCTGCTTCAAGGAACAAAAGCCAGTACTCGCAAAAGTCCAGCTTAATCCAGTACAATAAGAATAACAGCAAGTTATGGAATAATAATCAAGAAATAACGCAAATTCTAGAGTGATCTGGTTTATTGCCTAAGACCAATCAAACGTCAAACTGTTCCCTTCCTAGAGTTTATAATCAAGTTCAGAACAGTGCCCAAGTCTAAATTTGACGGAAGTAACACAAATCAAACATATTTGTTTCTTGGTATGCTGTCAAAAATCAATAGGAATTAAGGCTTTGGCTTTAAATAGAATAATTATTCTGAATTCTCTTTATCAATACTTTTTGGAACCAAATTCAAAACTCGCTTCCACCTAACTGGAATATTATAAGCTCTTAATCAGCCAGTGGTCTGGTAAAACTAAGGCTAATTGCAAGGTGATGAATTCTGAGATTATTAACCTGATCTTCGGCAAGTTTTAAACTTGGTTCCAAAAGGCATTGGCAAAGACATTTCAGAAGAAACTAAAATTATACTATAATTATGAAAAAAAAAAATTTGGATCTATACACGGATAAGGTTATTCTATTACATTAGAGATGTAAACTGAGTCTAAAATTGCACTACAAGCATTTCAAAACGTCAGGCTGTAAATGTGCAAAGCTAAGGTAAGGATATGATTTTAATTTAACTTATTCTTTATAACAAACTACTTTGTTTACATGTAATTCAGCTGAGACCGCAGCCCAAAGAACTTTTAAAAACAAACTAAAAACCGGTAGATATCTATATATTTTCCTGTATCCGGGGATCCTACAAAGAGATCTTTGCTCAGATCAGCAACAGAATTCGACGGCCACAATATAATGGGTTTCATATTCAAAACTTTCAGTATATCATCGTTCGCCTATTTTTGCACAAGGGAGACGTAACATAACATTTCACTCGAAGTAAACACCCATTGTAATCTAGTTCTACACATCCAGAAGGAAAATAAACCCATAAAGGCCGATCATTTTCCCATGAGGAAGTCTTCACATGTGACGTCGGTTGAGAGAATGACACTCGAGGGACGTTTTATGGAAAATTTAGTAGCCATAAAAAGGTCCCAATCCCGTACCCGTGATGTAAAGGACAAGAACGCATTATTACCAAGTATGCATAAAACTCTCTCCTAAACACCTTAAAATCGATTTTATGGAAACATACGGTAAAGAGACCAGATAGGTAACGAGTCCCATTTCTTTCTAAAAGTATACTTGTAGGTGGTTCAGGGAAAGAATGAATGCATATCCGCTTTGCATTGGCATGTCAAAGATATACTGCACTAAATTCCTCTGTATTACCCGTGAAACGTTGCATTGACTTCAGGAAAGATAAGGAAATCTACTTGTAATTTCATGAACCACTAGCTGACCAACCCAGCGCTGCCCAGGAAAACTCTGAATGACAGTGGATCATCTACCTTAGAAAGGAAATAACACGTGGTGTGGTTTGGACAAACATGTCTATTTAAAGCAATGAATTCTAGACAGAATTATTAACCACGGGAAAGAAAAGCATTTTCAATGACAGTAAACATACTTTATACAACAAAAGAATTCAAAGGAGATTTAGGAAATATTTTCTAAGCGTAGCCGCAATTCCAGTCACGTTACTCGGCCCAACACCATGTTAAGTAAAGTACAGGATGCGAAGTAATGTTATACATGCTTTTTGTAAATACTCACAAAAAGCTGAATGTTAAAAAATAGAAAAATACATTAATTTTTCCAAATTAATTCACACAGTCTACCGATAAATAATGAGCAGTGTATTAAACTCACCGCAGTTGCAAAATAACTTGGATGGGTCGTTAATATCCTGTGATGCTAGGAAAATATATATTTAATGAAATTCCAAATAAATTTTCGCAAATAATCTACTTTAAAATAATAACATAGAGACGAAAGAAGATACTTTACTTCTTAAATAATCTAAAAAAACAATAACGAAATCACATCGGCCTAAAACTCGTTTTGTTCTTCGCGCTTTAACATATAAAGACGGCATATACACTCCCGCCAATCAAGAGCCCCGTTTCAGCGAACCCCAGGCGCGATTTAAATGCCCTGATGGGGTTCGGAAGTTCAGGTGTCCGCTGACTCACGCAAATGAATGGAGGGAGGGGGATATTTAAACCGTTCGTTCGCCGGGAAGAATTTAAAGGTATTCATTCAAACTGAACTGAGCTATTTGATTCAACGGAGTTTAAATGGCTCTCCCCTTTTTAAAGCTAGAGGCGGTGTTGCCATTTGGTCTTAAGTAACAATATTTAACTAAAATGTACTTTTAAGTATTTTTAAATATTTTAATGAGATTTCATAGTTTAAAATAGTTTTTATTCTTATGTTGGATTTAATATTGTTAAAAATATCTGAGGAAATGGTAACATATATGAGATATTTCATGTTTAATGTAAGTGTCTCTGGCTTGAATTAGTGAGATCATACGAAATGTAATATCAAGACTTCTCTCTCTCTCTCTCTCTCTCTCTCTCTCTCTCTCTCTCTCTCTCTCTCTCGTGAGCACAGGAATGAACACTCAGATGGGTTTCAAAATCATTATTTTTATTTAAATCTGAACCTCAGCCGAGGTATCAGGATATTTAGAATGGCGAGAAAACACAAAGTAGCTAATAAGCAAATAAAATTCAGCTTAAAAAAAAGCCTGCTAAAAAGGTACTTCTCCTCACTACTATAGGTTCAGTGAGGGGACAGATAGCCACTGAAGCTCTGTGGGCTGTATGGAATCACACAAAATGATTGTTCATTATGATATACAATAAACTTAGCAAAGTATATATAGTCCTCTTAACCTGTAGGGAGAAAGGAAGTCTGAGGTTAAGCTATGCCATGTCCACATGGCATTTGCTCAGCAAAACAAAATCATTGCATTAGAATATGAGCGCACACAGTGGAAGATAAGGAAAAATAGATCAGAGGAAGTAATACAACAAACAGGCTGTAACCTTAAGTGGTCAACTGTGACAGGAAATGGTATCTAGGCCTATAAATAAAAGGAAGGACAAGTTACAGAAATACAATGTGATTTCACCCTTGAGGATACTAGGGAACCAACTGCCGATAACAGATTTCGAAAAAAACAGAAGGAATTTAATAGTTAAAACAGCATTTTACTGAAATTTCCTTCAACTTATGATTCAAAGTATATGTATAATATATATATATATATATATATATATATATATATATATATATATATATATATATATATATATATATATATATATATATATATATATATATATATATATATATATATATATATATATGTATGTTGATATTTTTCTACTTTTCTACCGTAAAAGTCCTGCTGATAAATTTTTAGAATTCGCTGACAATCTCCATCTTAGTATTACATTTACCATGGAACATTAAAACAACGAGTGCCTTCCTTTCCTAGACGCGTTAATCACCAGACCCAACCAGCACTTCTCCACTTCTGTCCTCCGGAAGCAAACGTATACTGGTCTTGGTTCAAATTTTTATAGTTCATGTTTTTACAATTTTAAGCTTAAAATAGTAATGTAACGCTTTTGCACAGACCCTTTTCTCTTTCTTCAGGCTGGCTCTCTTTTCATAATGAGGTTGAGTTCCTAAGAAAATATTTTCAGAATAACTGCTGCCCAAACTTTTATTTGAAAAACATCTAAAAAAATTCTTGAATAATAAAATTCAGCCAAAAATTCCTGCACCTACAGTACCTAAATTTGATTTTTATGTTTCTTTGCTTTTAAGAATGATGAAAATTTTTTAACTACGTTGAGGCAGATTTTATAGAAATACTTTCACTGTCTCAATCCCAAACTCGTTCTTAGGAATCCAAGAAAAAATGAATCTTTTTTTAGATTTAAAGACATTGTTCCCAACCTTACGCGTTCTTTGGTGGTCTATAAGTATACTTGCCCGAGATGTAATCTCGGAACTTACGTCGGATCCACCAAAAGAATGCTGAAAGTGCGAGTTGACTCTCATCATGGCGTTAGCCATAGAACAGGGTATACTTTGAGTAAGGAGTTTTCTAACATAAGGGAACATTCTAAACAACGTAGATCTTGTATCTCCTATGAAGATTTTGAAATCTTAGAGCAAGCTGCTGATGAAACCTCTCTCCATATCCTCGAGTCGTTAACCATCAAACAACTGGTTCCATCTTTGAATTGTCAGTCTTCCTCTGCCCCTTTGTTTATAGCTTAAGATGTTTCTTCGCCCGTTTGGTGCCCTTCTTGGTCACTCAGTTTTCTCTTCTTAAGGCGTTAGGTTGGTTTTAACTTTCATGTTTCTGTTCTAATATCTATATTTTAACATTAATAATTTTACTGAGTCTTATGTATTGATTTTAATTGTTGTTGCTTTTGTATTTTAGCCCTGATGATAAAGCCATGCTTTGAAACGTTGGCTGGAAATAAAGTTGAATATGCATCACCTCCTTTTCGTCCTCCTGTTCGTTCTATTAATATATATATATATATATATATATATATATATATATATATATATATATATATATATATATATATATATATATATATATATATATATATATATATATATATATATATATATATATATACATACATACATATATATATATATATATATATATATATATATATATATATATATATCAATAAACGTGGTCATATGTTTCAATAAACGTGGGCTATGTTTCTTCTAAGCTATATTGATTAAGTACGCGAAATCATAAGGAAATGATTAAATGAACGACTGAAACTCTCTGGCAACAAACAGCACAGAAAGACGCAAACATTCCATAATTTATATACCTCATTAGTTAAAAAGTCTACGGGCAGCACCAGCCCCGTTTATGGGGGAAGGGGAGGGAAGGGGAATGGGGGAAGGGGAAGGAATTGAGAAGGGGAGGGGGGAAAATGTTACGTATACCTCAGTTTAACCAGACCACTGAGCTGATTGACTGTTCTCCTAGGGCTGGCCCGAAGGATTAGATTTATTTTACGTGGCTAAGAACCAATTGGTTACCTAGCAACGGGACCTACAGCTTATTGTGGAATCCGAACCACATTATAGCAAGAAATGAATTTCTATCGCCAGAAATAAATTCCTCTTATTCTTCATTGGCCGGTCGGAGATTCGAACACGGGGCCAGCAGAGTGCTAGCTGAGAACGGAACCCACCTGTCCAATGAGGAACTATAGGGGAGGGGAGAAGGAGGGGAGGGGAAGGGTAAGGGAAGGGATGAGGGAATAGGAGAGGGAGGGGAGGAGGAAAGGGGAAGGGGAGGGGAAGGGAAGGGGAAGGGGAAGGGAGAGGGAAAAGGGGAGGGAGGGGAGGGGAGGGGAGGGGAGGGGGAGGGGAGAGGGAAAGGGGGAGGGGATGGAAGCTCCAGAAGCCTTCGGAATTCCCAGAAGCCTCCGGGATTTCTAGTGTGCATTCAAACACAAAAATAAGGCAGTTTTATTATTATGTATCTCAATAAAATCTTTAAAATAGAGCTACTTTCTAACAAGTACATCGATACAGACATCTGTTTATTAAAGCAATGGTGTTTTTAAATGCCAAAATTCTTCGACAATAACCATCGGTCATTACCGATTCAGTAACAAAAAAAAAAAAAATTGGAGTAGCAGACTCTTATTTTGTCTGTAACTGTAATAAAGATAATTATGACTAATATAAAATCAACTGGAGCTGTCATCTTCATAGGAAAAAAAAGTCGCAAAGAGTTTCTGTTCCTTTCATTAACTGAATTTTAGAAACGAACCTGACAAATCTCCTCTGCAGTTGACGTAGCTGCCTTTCCCATTTACCTTTTTTATTTCTTTTACCTAAATTTTTCATTCTATTCATCAACGAACCCTTCTGGCACAACGAGAATCCTTCTTACTATGCAGGTATCAGCTGGTATCTAAGGATCTCTTTCCTTTTAAACCCATGCAAGCCAGTTGGATGACTTTTACACAATTCAGATACAAAAGGTGTGTTCTCCATGAATGTGGATTCTTTATATCCCAGACAACATTTGAAACTCATTCGCATTGTCTCTCGATTCTTTTCTGTTGCATTAATGAAGATATAGACAGCAATTTCGACTGGTATGGGAAACTTTGCTAATTTCAGTCCTTCAAAAATAGAATAGTTATTTCACTGTCTAATTCTGATTTTGCACACTAAAACCATAATAGTATTCAATGATTTTAGTTTTCGGCGCCTAAGTTTATTTGTTGAATTAGATATAATTTTTGACATGCATAGGAGGGGTAACACTGTAGTAAATACGATTAATGCAAGCAGCATCAGCTCTCTGAAAGTTTTCGATACTTATGGAAAGAAAAGTCCATGCTTCGAATATCTATCCATAAGACGAGATACTCATTTCATACTATCAGTGGCTGGTTTCCTTGTTTATATGGAACCTATACCAACTCTGATTTTTAAGCTGACAGCTACCTAACCATCCTGCGTTGAATGGTATGTACATGGTCCTAGGGTATGAGTCTTTCATTTGGTCACCTGTGTGGTAGGAGTGAGAGTTATCGCCTCATCAGTTATTTTGTGCATTTGTTTGCTCTGATTAATCAGTTGAAAAAATAGAGCACTCTGCTTTGGTTATTTTTCCAAGGGCTAAGATATGCCTCTCTCTCTCTCTCTCTCTCTCTCTCTTATATCTTACTTTTTTTTGAAGTTATGCATTCTTGCTTTTTGAAGTTATGCATAACTTCAAAAAGCAAGATATATGAGAGAAAAGAGAGAGAGAGAGAGAGAGAGAGAGAGAGAGAGAGAGAGAGAGAGAGAGAGAGAGATAT
Source organism: Macrobrachium rosenbergii (assembly GCF_040412425.1). NCBI lineage: Eukaryota > Metazoa > Arthropoda > Malacostraca > Decapoda > Palaemonidae > Macrobrachium > Macrobrachium rosenbergii. The sequence goes on from NC_089791.1 coordinate 61,892,901, forward strand.
TAGCCCTTGGAAAAATGACCAAAGCAGAGTATTCTATTTTTTCAACTGATTAATCAGAGAAACTGATCAAAGGCACAAAACTTCAAAAAAACAAGATATAAGAGAGAATGCATAACTTCAGAAAAAGCAAGATAAGAGAGAGAGAGAGAGAGAGAGAGAGAGAGAGAGAGAGAGAGAGAGAGAGAGAGAGAGAGAGAGAGAGATCTTAGCCCTTGGAAAAATGACCAAAGCAGAGTACTCTATTTTTTCAACTGATTAATCTGAGAAGCTGATCATAAGCGAGGGAAATTATAATTTGGCCTAATGCTACCACCTATTTATAGCTACTTCTAACTAAATTTATAGATAATAATCTTATAAATTCTCAAGTATATTTCTTTGTCTCTTGACGCAGAGAGAAATACGATTTAAGGAAATCTGGTCCTCCTTAATGCAGAAAGAAACAGTATCTTAGGAAATTTAGTCCTCCTTAGTACAGAAAGAAATGGGAGCTAATGAAACTTGGGTCCTCCTTGCAGCAGAGAGAAGTAGGATCTAGGGAAATTTGGGTGATCCACAGGACGCAGAGAAATAGGACTAGGAAAATTCGGGCCCTCTATGGGGCAGGAAGAAATAGGATCTAAAGAAAATGGGTATCCCATGAGGTGGGGGTAATAAGATCTAAGGAAACTGGATCCTGTTGGCATTGAGAGAAGTTGTATCTAGGTAAATATGGTTCTTCAATGAGGCGCAGAGAAACAGGATTTAAGTAAATTTGGGTCCTTAGGGTGGAGAGAAAGATGACCAAGGGAAATCTGGGTCCTCCAAGGGTCAGAAGAGAAATAAGATCAAGTGAAAAATGGATCTTCCTTTTGCTGCAGATAAATGGGATCTAGAGAATTTTGAGTTCATTTTAGGGTTGAGAAAAATAAGACCAAAGGATGTATGGATATTCCATAGGATGGAGAGAAATGGGATTTAGAGGTTATGGGTCCTCCTTGGGGGAGAGAGAGATAGTATCTTAGGAAATACGGGGGGAGAGAAATGTTATCTAAGGAAATTTGGGTTTCTCTTAGGGCGAAGAAAAGGATGATCAAGGGAAATTTGAGTCCTCCTTGGGGCAAACAGAAATAAGATCTAAAGAAATATAGATATTACACAGAGTGATGAGAAATTATGGATCCTCTATAGGTGCAGAAAAATAGGAGCTAGGGAAATATGGATACTCCAAAGAGTGGAGTGAAATTATGGATCGCTCATCTGGTGGCCAGAAATATCATCTAAGGAACTTTGGGTCCTCTTTACAGCAGAGAAAAATAGCATGAGTGAAATTTGGTCTCCCTTTGGGCGGGGAGAAATAGGATCTAAGGAAATATTAGCATCCATGAAGCTGAGAGAAGCAGGATCTAAAGAAATATTGTCACTACCGTGGTGCGGAGGGAAATAGTATCTGAAGGAGCTTGGGTCCTTCTTAAGGTGGAAAGATGATCATGGGACGTTTGCTCCACCTAGGGAAGGAGAGTGTAGAAACTAGCAAAATATGGATCCTTCGTGCTACGGAGAGAAATAGGATCAAGAGAAATTTGGTTCTTCCTTACGATGAAAAGAAATAGTATCTAGAGAAATTTGGTTCTTCCTTAAGACGAAGAGAAATAGGATCTAGAAAAATTTGGTTCTTCTTTACGACGAAGAGAAATAGGATCTAGAGAAATTTGGTTTTTCCTTAAGACGAAGAGAAATAGGATCTAGAGAAATTTGGTTTTTCCTTAAGACGAAGAGAAATAAGATCTAGAGAAATTTGGTTCTTCCTTAAAACGAAGGGAAATGGGATCTAGAGAAATTTGGTTCTTCCTAAGACAAAGAGAAATAGGATCTAGAGAAATTTGGTTCTTCCTTAAGACGAAGAGAAATAGGATCTAGAAGAATTTGGTTCTTCCTTAAGACGAAGAGAAATAGGATCTAGAAAAATTTGGTTCTTCCTAACGACGAAGAGAAATAGGATCTAGAGAAATTTGGCTCTTCCTTAATATGAAGAGAAAAAGGATCTAGAGAAATTTGTTTTTTCCTTAAGTCGAAGAGAAATAGGATCTAGAGAAATTTGGTTCTTCCTTAAGACAAAGAGAAATAGGATCTAGAGAAATTTGGTTCTTCCTTAAGACGAAGAGAAATAGGATCTAGAGAAATTTGGTTCTTCCTTAAGACAAAGAGAAATAGGATCTAGAGAAATTTGGTTCTTCCTTAAGACGAAGAGAAATAGGATCTAGATTCTAGAAGAATTTGGTTCTTCCTTAAGACGAAGAGAAATAGGATCTAGAAAAATTTGGTTCTTCCTTAAGACGAAGAGAAATAGGATCTAGAGAAATTTGGTTCTTCCTTAAGACGAAGAGAAATAGGATCTAGAAGAATTTGGTTCTTCCTTAAGACGAAGAGAAATAGGATCTAGAAAAATTTGGTTCTTCCTAACGACGAAGAGAAATAGGATCTAGAGAAATTTGGCTCTTCCTTAATATGAAGAGAAAAAGGATCTAGAGAAATTTGTTTTTCCTTAAGTCGAAGAGAAATAGGATCTAGAGAAATTTGGTTCTTCCAAGACAAAGAGAAATAGGATCTAGAGAAATTTGGTTCTTCCTTAAGACGAAATTGAAAATAGGATCTAGAGAAATTTGGTTCTTCCTTAAGACAAAGAGAAATAGGATCTAGAGAAATTTGGTTCTTCCTTAAGACGAAGAGAAATAGGATCTAGATTCTAGAAGAATTTGGTTCTTCCTTAAGACGAAGAGAAATAGGATCTAGAAAAATTTGGTTCTTCCATAAGACGAAGAGAAATAGGATCTAGAAAAATTTGGTTCTTCCTTAAGACGAAGAGAAATAGGATCTAGAAGAATTTGGTTCTTCCTTAAGACGAAGAGAAATAGGATCTAGAAAAATTTGGTTCTTCCTAACGACGAAGAGAAATTCTAGAGTTTGGCTTTCCTTAATATGAAGAGAAAAAGGATCTAGAGAAATTTGTTTTTTTCCTTAAGTCGAAGAGAAATAGGATCTAGAGAAATTTGGTTCTTCCTTAAGACAAAGAGAAATAGAATCTAGAGAAATTTGGTTCTTCCTTAAGACGAAGAGAAATAGGATCTAGAGAAATTTGGTTCTTCCTTAAGACAAAGAGAAATAGGATCTAGAGAAATTTGGTTCTTCCTTAAGACGAAGAGAAATAGGATCTAGATTCTAGAAGAATTTGGTTCTTCCTTAAGACGAAGAGAAATAGGATCTAGAAAAATTTGGTTCTTCCTTAAGACGAAGAGAAATAGGATCTAGAGAAATTTGGTTCTTCCTTAATACGAAGAGAAAAAGGATCTAGAGAAATTTGGTTTTTCCTTAAGTCGAAGAGAAATAGGATCTAGAGAAATTTGGTTCTTCCTTAAGACGAAGAGAAATAGGATCTAGAGAAATTTGGTTCTTCCTTAAGACGAAGAGAAATAGGATCTAGAGAAATTTGGTTCTTCCTTAAGACGAAGAGAAATAGGATCTAGAGAAATCTGGTTCTTCCTTAAGACGAAGAGAAATAGGATCTAGAGAAATTTGGTTCTTCCTTTAGAGAAATTTGGTTCTTCCATAAGACGAAGAGAAATAGGATCTAGAGAAATTCGGTTCTTCCATAAAACGAAGAGAAATAGGATCTAGAGAAATTTGGTTCTTCCTTAAGACGGAGAGAAATAGGATCTAGAGAATTTTGGTTCTTCCTTAAGACGAAGAGAAACAGAATCTATGGAAATCTTGGCCCTCCTTGAGGCGAAGAGAAATAGAGACTGTCGGAATTTTTTCCTCCTTTTGGACGGGAGAAACAGGATTCAAGGACATTTGTTATCTTTAATTCTTGAAAGTGTATTTTTAATCAGAATTTCTTCTCAGTTTTGGAAATTCTCCAAAACTATAGAATATTGTTCAGGTCTGTCAATTTTGAAAGTATAAAGTTATTAGCAAATATGTTTATAAAATTTTATGTTAATTCACCCATAGCACTTATTAAACATTATCCTTAAAAGATGAGAGTAATGTCTGAATAAAATGCAAGAGTAAAATGACAATGAAAATCCTTTCTTTCTATTGTCACTATAAAAGTTCAGAACTCTTCGTCGACAATTATGAACATGATTTTCTGCGATTCTTCCTTCTTCTAACACTCTTAAATTTTTTCATTGAATTTTTACATCCTCTTTCAATTCGATGACAGTTGAAATATGAAGCCAACAGAGAAATATTTCATATGAATTACTTTTGGTTTTGAAGGGATAAACATCGAAGAGCGAGTTGCAATATTGCCTTATCACTATCACTTACAGCTTGTAGTGTCGCACACCAATGTCAGATGGTCGTCCTTTAAGGCAAAGTTATAGCTCCTCTTGACACTTACCTTGTCAACAGCCCTTGAACATGTTATCCACTGACCACGAAGTTTCTATTTATGGGGAATTTCTGGAGCGTAGGTTTCTCTGAAATGTAAGGAAACATCTGGTGAAGTAACAAATGCAATAACGACAAACGTGATAGGAGAACTCTATGACTATTTATACATACATACATACATCCCATACACACACGTATGCATATATATATATATATATATATATATATATATATATATATATATATATACATATACACAACACATGTATATATATATATATATATATATATATATATATATATATATATATGTATATATATATATATATATATATATATATATATATATATATATATATATATATATATATATATATATATATATATATATATATATATATATATATATAGATAATATGGTTATAAATTGAGTACTTGCATTTATACATTACATACAGCTTTTCCTCTTTTCAAACAATTGTAATTTATAACCGTCTCCCTGTCTGAGTATTTGCATGTATCTATATATCTATATCTACTATATATATTATATATATATATATATATATATATATATATATATATATATTAATGTAATATTAAAGATATAAAGTATCTGTTGCACACTCTGATACATATATATATATATATATATATATATATATATATATATATATATATATATATATATATATATATATTAATAATATAAAGATATAAAGTATATATATACTAGACGAAAAAAACACCATGCTTTAAAATAAAATTATTATAACTGATGAATGAATAAACACGACTGTCATGCACTGAAACGAATGCTTTGTGAATAACTCAAATACATTCGGCTTCTTTTCAGTGCAAGGATAATGTGGTTATAAATTGAGCACTTGCAATTATAAGTTACATACTGTTTTTTTTCTTTTTAAACAATTTTAATTTATAACCCTCTCCCCTGTCTGTGCATATGCATATGCATATATATATATATATATATATATATATATATATATATATATATATATATATATATATATATATATATATATATTATATGTGCAAATGCACAGACAGGGAGAGGGTTATAAATTGCGATTGTTTAAAAAGAGAAAAAGCAGTATGTAACTTATAAATGCAAGTGCTCAATTTATAACCACATTATCCTGGCACTGAAAAGAAGCCGAATGTAATTTTAGTTATTCACAAAGCATTTGTTTCAGTGGATGACAGTCGTGTTTATTCATTCATTCATCAGAGTTATACTTTATATCTTTAATATTTCATTAATTTAAAAACCTGACGTGACATGTTTCTTTTTGTATCGTCCAGAATCTCAGACTCAACGTAACGTTGCCAAGTAGTGTTATACTTTTTTTCATTTGTAATGTCATACACGTCGACAAGTGTGCGAATTCACAGCTAGCACTATTTTTCTTATGGTTATATAAATAAGATCCCTTTTATGCACTGGTATAATTCGTAACCTGTGTTATTTGAACTGATTTTTTTTTTACATTGCTTTGCTCAAAGCATGGTGTGATAAGGTTAGCGGTGCCGTCAATGACAGCGCGCCTAACATGCTCCTCGGGCTGGTCAACGTAACTACCTCTGCAGCATTACAACAAAAGACCTGATAAGCTGAACAGTCATAACAATATTTTCAAAACAGGAATATGAATTATTACAAATTTTCTTTGAATGTTGAAGTTTTAGGCTATGTTCTAGCTGTCTGCATGTTGCAAAATGATTTATAGGCCTAAAAAAATAATCTAAGACGTCTGAGATGCAATCACTGTTACTAAAGAATTTATCTGTAGAGATTACCTGTTCTTTGAAGAATAAAAGATGATGATGACCTTAAGTATATGGAGAAGATGGCTGTTAATCGAAATATCTCTTAGTATTAATATCAAGGCCTATGGAATACTTTTTTTAACTGGCTTAAAATATTATTTTATTAAAAGTGCTTCTGCTCGCTTTTGGTGTATAATTTAGTCATTCATAAGGTAACTTGAAGCGCAAGAATGTGTAGATAACTTCATATGCTTTCTGGCCAGAAACTGTTAATATAGAGATGTGAATGCTAAGTGCGATGTATTTATGGTAATAAAGAAATTTAACACACCTAGGCCTAGGAACAAAATCTTCGCTTTAACAATAATTGCATAGGTGAATATTTGCTAGTATGCCATAAATACTGAAGTAGTTAAGAAATCTACCTTAAATAATTTTATTTTTATGAAAATCCAAATATTCCTCTAATAAATATAAAATAAATGGTTTCAAGATAATTTCATTGTCGTCACTCATTGTAGTGTAGACCTATGTTACACCAACAGTTGCGCCGCCAATCTAATGGTTGCTTCACACACGCTCTACTCACCCGTTGATATCAATGGATGCATTCTACGTTTGTATTCACTTATTTACATTTTTTCAGCGTGGAGGCGTAAAAACAATTAAATAAGACTATTTAAATTTTATGGTTGCATTGGAATCAATATTAATGTTATGACAAAATTTTTCGTTTTTTATTCAACATTTGAACTGAGGTTTGATGATAACTTTTTTTTTGTCAAATACATCGGCAATGAGTGAACGAAAGTTCTGAAAATTTTTTGTAACTGTTTTTTTCGAAATTTGGCTACACGTGAAATTTTCTTACAGTTTTGAAATATATAACAGATTTCACTCTTATGAAACATATTATGGTCTTATTCTATGCAATAGTCGCGTTTTCGCATTGAAATAATAGATAAATATGGAGCATGTCAGTTGCCAGTTCGTGAATTTTGAACGAAATCCTATGCAGTCATGTAGCATCAGTTCTGAGCATAGCTGTACCCAACACCCCCCGCGCAAAAAGCCTTAACGTTATCATAACAAGAGTAACCATAATTAACCACTTATTTGCTTTTATTTAGCTTGCATCTTTATCTGTTTGTCTGGGTTAAATCTTGTAACCCAATTTTCGACTTCGTCCTATGGACTGGAAATTTTGCATGGTTACTCAATATAATTTTGAATTCCATGATTGGTGTCCACGCTTTTATTTTTGTAGATATGATTAATTGTAAGACAATCCTGGCGTGTCTCAAAAAACTATTTTTTACTGTTTAGTGTATTTTAATGAAAGCGTGTTTTAATTTTTTTTTTTTATTTTTATACTTTTAGTTATGCCAGAAATTGTAACCGATTTATGATCGTTGCTAACGAAATAGAGCCAAAGAAGGAGTGAACAATCCGTAGAGTTATTAACTTATTCTACCGAGTCAAAGAAGGTATGAAAGATCCGAAGAGTTTCATACAAACCCTCATATACTGGGAGAGGTCACTATAAGGTCACTAGAGTTCACTGCTGAGCTACTGACCATGTAAGGTTGTATTGTCACCAGGACTGAATAAAAAACTGGGCTACAAGATTTGACCCAGACAAACAGACAAAGAAGCAAGCTAAATAAAAGCATAGAAGTAGGTAATATATAGTTACTCTTGTTATGATAACGTTAAGGCATTTTGCGCGGGGGTATTGGATACACTCCTCTCAATTAATGTAATATTAAAGATACAAGATATCTGGTGTACTTTGAAACTAGACGAAAAAAACGCCATGTTTTAAAAGACAATTATTATAACTGATGAATGAATAAACACGACTGTCATCCACTGAAACGAATGCTTTGTGAATAAGTAAAATTACTTTCGGCTTCTTTTCAGTGCCAGGATAATGTGGTTATAAATTGATCACTTGCATTTATACGTTACATACTGCTTTTTCTCTTTTTAAACAATCATAATTTATAACCCTCTTCATGTCTGTGTATTTGCATATATATATACATACATAATATATATATATATATATATATATATATATATATATATATATATATATATATATATATATATATATATATATATATAATATATATATATTCATGCAAATATATATAGATAGGAATACGGTTATAAATTACATGCATGTTTAAAAAGAGGAAAATTACAGCTGTTTAAAAAAAGAGGAAAAGCAGTATGTAAATAAATGCAAGTGCTCAATTTACAACCATATTATCCTGGCATATATATATATATATATATATATATATATATATATATATATATATATATATATATATATATATATATATATATATATATATATATATATATATATATATATATATATATATATATATATATATATATATATATATATATATATATATATATATATATATATATATATATATATGTATAGTATGTATATATATATGTGTATGTATGTATGCATGTATAAATAGTCATAGAGTTCTCCTATCATGTTTGTCGTTATTGCATTTGTAACTTCACCAGATGTTTCCTTACATTTCAGAGAAACCTAATTCTACTCACGTTTTGTTTAAATTTTGGCCTTAAGATATTTCTTACACTAAATCTTGCTTTTTAATGGTCTTTAATTTATTTTATCAAAACTTAAATTTATCTTGCTTGGTCTACGAGAACCACTTGTTTCTCTGAGAATTAAAACTCCATTTTCTGACATACAAGACTGTAATACAAAAAGACTTTATTTGTCTTAATACGTAGCTTGTTGACATTAACCATAAATCATCTATTTAATGCAATTTCCAAGTGAACATCAGCTCATAATTATGTGCCAATATTCATGATGTCTGTGTACTTCTGAAAAAAAAATTTTTATTTGTCTTGAAGAGATCACTGATTAGCCTTGGCTAACTCATGGAAGGTAACGATAAAAACAGAAGTAAGAGAAAACATGAAAGCAATCAGTTACCAGTTATTTAAGCATACTAGTTACAAAAGAAATATGCTGGAGAAAAATTCTGTAACATTAAAGAAGGTTTTTTTTTTACAGTAATTTTTTTGGCAGAGATATTTTAGTATTTGATTAAATAATTACAAAGAATGGTAATTTTTCTTTGATACTGATTAATTCACTGATATGTACTATGTCATTTTAAAATCTGCATACGAAGACTGAAACGTCAATGCATTCATGTATTGTAAATATAAATGTTTGAATGGGTACCATTTAAATTGCGCATATTTTCAAAGGAATATTAATGTAGATTCAGCCTCCAGCCTACTCCACATATGAAAATATTCAAATGTAAGTCGGAAAAACGTGGCATTTTTAATCACGCTTACTTTAACAAAGGAAATATTAAAATTACATTATTCGTTTACAGGTGTAAATAACGAGATTTTATCACAGTTCGGGCAGAGAGAGAGAGAGAGAGAGAGAGAGAGAGAGAGAGAGAGAGAGAGAGAGAGAGAGAGAGAGAGAGAGAGAGAGAGAGAGGTTACGGAAACTCTTGAAAAAACTAGCGAAAATTCGCTCTGTAGCGGCTCCTTGCTTGTTAAAAGAAAGTTTTCTGTTTGTCTGATGAACTCATCAAAATTGTTTCAATAACATGAGTAAAGCTTGACCCGAAATCAGCAACTCATAATAGGACTTTCAAAGTGCAAACAATATTCCTTTAAAATCGCTGGTATCCTTTATTCCCAAGCTAAACAGGAGTGTTTTGTAGTGGGTAACTCAAGATTTTGAGATCTGCATGCGACTGGCAACTGTGTTTCATTTTTTTTTTCACAATTTGATAATTAGTAAGGTTAAATTAATTCATCAAAGTAAATTTAAGGCTTGATTTCAAATTACCTCTCTTACATACATGTCAAGTACATGACCAAAGAGAGGAGTTAGTATCTGGATTACATATAAACAATCTCTATTGTGCCAATCAAGATTCATTTTCCCACCCCACACGCCCCCCATCTCCCTCTCTCTCCTCTCTGTTGTTTTAATTTCCGATAAAGTCTGTGAAATATATGCGTATAAAAGTGCAAATAATAAATATGAAATAAAAAATGCAACTTACAAATAGATTCTCTTTCAACAGAGAATTTAGGAAATTGAATGAAAATATATATGCATACGAAAAGATGATGGAAAGTTATGAATCAAATCAGCCGATATCTGAGAGAAGAAAATGATGTAACGCCATTTTCATGATACTTTGAGATACGATTTGGTATGTTTTTGATAGGTGTTGATTGCAATGTTTTTTTCTATGCTTTGGCAAATTACTTCATCATAAAGTGTTCAAGTTTTTATTTGTGTGATTTCGATATCATTGCATATGTAGTTTTTTCTATAGTCAGCATAAATATAAATAAATTATTTATTTTAATCTGTAACAGAATTTATGCGGATATTTAACGCTTGATAATATGCGCTTCACAGATACAATGTTGTCTGCATACATGTTCTATACAAAGAGGGACATTCTTTCTTTTGTGTAAAATAGATTTACCAGAATTATACTTTTAAGGCATTACCGTTGGTTTCATTTTCAAAGAGTTAAATACGAATAAATGAATTATATTGCCGCATCCGTACATAAACCTACTAATCTTATTGGCTTTACAGAAACCTTCTACCTTCGAGTTTGTTTATCACGTAAACTTCCATTTTTATTAAATAATCCTTGCTAATACTTTAATTTTCTTCAGGTCAGACATTTATTATTCATATTCTCATACACATATTGATTCTTGAAAACCATTTTCCTTAAGCCCGTTTTGCACACATTTAGCAGAGTTCATTCATTTGCAAAACGCTTATTGCCTTGATATTCATACTAAAATGTCATCCAGCACAACAAAGTTATTCCCTCTTCTCATTATTCATAATTTCTTCATCATTTAATCCGGCAATGTTTTCAGATAACATATTTATTAATAGAATATCAAAAGTTTTCACAAGTATTTTCTTTAAATATTTTTCTTCTTCGCTTTTACAATGACCTTTACAGATTACCAAATATTACTTTATATTTTATTAGGTTGCAATTTGTTATTCCCATCAAAATTGCCTTTCAGTTTAGACATATTTGCTATATGAAGCGCAAGTCTGAACCTGATTAATATTCATAAAAATGTAGTGTCTTTTGTTCGTAACCTACAACGTAGTACATGCTGCAAAATTAGATTGTTGCTCCGTTGTACTCCGATATATAATATTTTGCATCATCACCTTCCGGTGCTGAGCGCGCACAAGGATCTCATGATTTTGCAACTTCAAATAATTTTCAAACACTTCTTACAACTTCCTCCTCTTCTATAAATCTCAGGTTCTCCAGTGCTTTATCTAAATTTACTAATTCCATGGGCTACCACTTTTGTATTGTCTGAGCTCTTCATTTGTGAGGACTGTGCAAAGAATTATTTTCGTCTCCTTATCTTATTCATTTGGGTTATTTCTTTCAATTCTGTGCTTTATTTCTGTTCAGCTATTAACGGCAATGTTGGAATAAATGTATTTCTAGAACATGTACATTGCTTTGCATGGTTATATTACATAGGATATATCAAAATGATCGTGTCTGAAAAAATTTAGCCATATTCCTTCATTTAAGAGTTTATATGGTGTCATATACACATTACATACAGTATATAGGTGTGTTTATGTGTATGTGTACTGAAAAGAATTAGTTTTTCATTATACGTCTTAATGCTACGATTTTTATTCTGGTATTAAATTTTGACAATCACTAACGATGATCAAAGGGAAGGAAATTAATGAATTTATAATTGTTTTTAATCAGCAACATTAAAGAAACGACAAAAATGAAAACCGAGCGGCGCTATAAAGTTATAACTTGATCAAATACGGAAATGAAAATCGCGCCAAGTAAAAACATGAATACTCAGCAACTGAATTTTTAATTTCCAACGGATTTCGAAAACTCAAGATTTTGGGAACCTGAAATCTAGGCTAAATTACTAGAATAGGAAAGTAAACACCCCCAAAACGAGAAAAAATGAGGAAGGGTTTATCAGACAAATCGGGCACGGTAATCTTTTCTTAATATTTTGCCAATGTCACTATTAAAGATGACTTCTCTGATATTATTATTATTATTATTATTATTATTATTATTATTATTATTATTATTATTATTATTATTATTATTATTATTATCAGTTATTAATACACAGTCAAGAATCGAGAGAGAGAGAGAGAGAGAGAGAGAGAGAGAGAGAGAGAGAGAGAGAGAGAGAGAGAGAGAGAGAGAGAGAGAGAGAGAGTGTAGAAAATACATTTTTATTATAAGCTAGTGCCCTTTTCCCAAGATAACAAGAATACAGTTTGAATATTAAAAAAAGATAAAGTTAAAAACTGATTTTGCATGGTTAATATAATTCATTTACTTTTGGAACATTGTCGACATGTTTAATTATCAACGAAGATTTCATTTTTAGAATGGTTTTTCTCAGGTTATTACGTCGTTCATCATCGGATGCATTAATTTTCCAAATACTGGCGAAAAGGTCAGTAAGAAAATCGGCGTCGTCTGACCTCCAGCTTTAAGCATTAGGCTAAATTTATCTGTCTTCTGAAATTATGCAAGAAGAAGAAGAAGAAGAAGCTGAAGAAGAGAGGAGCGTACTGCATAAAATAAACAGCTTATAATTTTATCTAGGTCTGTCGAATGCTTTCATAACCTTTAACAGTGGCCGTCTGACCTCCAGTCAGTTTAAAGATAGACCCTTCCGGGTTCTAGAACAGGTAACAACTTCAGAGGACAGGCGGATGTATGTCATTGGGGTCGCATTAAATATTTAAATTTGCAATCAGCAGGAAACATAAGTTACACACTACGTCAATATAACATAATCTCAACCAACGACGCGCAAGGGTTACATTTTTAAACACATAGGCTATAAGTTGTTATATAAATACATAAGCTAGATCTTTCAACAACAGTTCACTTATCCCGGAGAACTCACGAAATAAAAAAAAACATTCGCCGGGTGACACAGAACAGTTTTTCAACATAAATATGGTAAGGTTTTTTTCCTTCCTTACCCAGGAATCTGAAGAACCAAAGGAGTTTGCGAAATATTCCTCCCTCAGGCAAGTGCAAAAATACTGACCTCTGTGGTTTCCCTGCACATTGCATTTTCTGTATTCTTTCAGTTTTTTTTTTCTTATAAATCAGTCATTGTTTGCTTTCTTTCTAGTTCTTAAATTTTTAGATTCCATTTTGCCCAATAGAATGAAAAAAAAAAAAAAAACTGGACGGAGATGGAAGTGAAGGTTTAAAGCGGGGTAATGATAGAAATTTGGCAGACTTAGAATAAGCAGACGAAGCTGTTCAAATCAGCACAACACCACAAACGTCATAAAGTTTGCTTAATAGAGCGCTTCATTTACCTGTAGGTATGGGAACCAAAATAAAGCCAATTAAAACAGAGGTAATCAGGAAAGAATAACACTAAATTGAGAAATGACTGATATTTAAGAATGATGATATCCAATACAAACAATGGCCAAACCGAAAATGATTTGGAAAGCAACAAACTGACATTGCATACGAAAGTAAACATAACACAAGGTTCGTAAGATCTGTAATACGGAAATGAATCACGGTATGACAATGAAACCATATCTAAAAGATTTTGTCGACTTAATGGAATGGAATATAGCATTTAGGCCAAAGGCCAAGTGCTGGGACCTATGAGGTCATTCAGCGCTGAAAGCTAAATTAATTTGACAGTAATAAAAAAAATTTATAGACATGCTTTTATTAAAATGCACGAAAACGTAAAAAAATAATTTTATTGAGACACATCAAGATTTTCTTACAATTAATCACGTCTACTAAACATGGAAGGAATTGCTACAATAAATAAAAAAATCTATTTCTTCTCTTGTAGCAGTTTCCTCCATGTTTGGGGCCCACGCTTTTATTTTTGTAGACTTGATTAATTGTAAAAAACCTGGTATATCTCAAAAAAATATTTTTTACATTTTAAAGCGTTTTAATAAAAGGTTGACTATAATTTTTTTTAATTTTTTATTTTATACTTTTAGTTTTGACAGTAACTGTAACAGATTTATGATTGTAGTTAACGAAACCGATATTCGCTTACGGGGGTGTGAGGGAAGGGGAAGGGGAGATGGGAAGGGGGAAGGGAGGGAAGAGGGAAGGGCGAGGGGGAGCAGGAAGGTGAGGGAAGGGGAAATGGGAGAGAAGGGGAAAGAGAAGGGGAGGGGGAAGGGGATGGAAGAGAAAGAGGAGGGAATTGGAAGGGGAGGGGGAGGGAAGGGAAAGGGAGGGGAGGTGGAGGGGAAGGGGAGGGGAGGTGGAGAGGGAGGAAGGTGGAAGGTGACGTGGAAGGGAGGGGAGGAGAAAAGAGGAGGGGGAAGGGAGAGGGAAGGAAAATGGGGAGATGGACGGGAAAGAGGAGGGGGAGGGGTGGAGGAGGAGGGGAGGCGTGGAGGGGAGGGGTAAAGGAAAGGGGAGGGGGAAAGAGGGGAGGGGAAGCTGAGGAAGGGGGAAGTGGAGGGGTGATGGAAGGGGACGGGGACACAGCTAAATTGACACTTGATCGTATACACTGGAAGGGGAAGGAGAGGGGGAAGGGAGAGGGGGAAGAGGAGGGGAAGGGGGGGAAAGGGGATGGGAGGGGGAAAGGGAGGAGAGTAGAGGGGAAGGGGGAAGAGAGGGGATGAGAGGGGAAGGGGATGGGAGGGGAAGGGGGAGGGAAGGTGGAAGTGGAGGGGTGGAAGAGGAAGGGAAACAAGAGGGAAGGGGAGGGGTGAGGACACAGCTAAATTAACACTTGATCGTGTACTCCAGAAGCGGGAGGGGAAGGGAGGGCAAGGGAGATGGAAGAGGGAAGGGGAGGGGGAGGACACAGCTAAAAAACACTTGATTGTATACACTGGAATGAGGAAGGGGAGGAAAGGGGAATGGGGATGGAAGAGTAAAGGGGAGGGGACAGGCCAGCTAAATTAACACTTGATCTTGTGCTTTGTAGGGGAAAGGGAAGGAGAAGATAGATGCCAAAGGTGGGAAAAATCCAGAGAGTTTTAAACAAATCCTGAGATACTGAAGAGTTCAGGTAAGGAGGGGACTGCTAACCCACTGATCATGGGACTGGGGACTGAGAAACCATGCAAAATTTAAAGTCCATCGGACGAAGGAACAGGTCGAAAATTGAACAAGATTTCAGGACAGGCAGACAGACGTGGAAGTCAAGTTAAATAAAAGCATGTAAAACGGTTTGAAAGGTGTAACAGAAAGAAAACCTCGCAGCTGCACTATGAAACAATTGTTAGGAAAGGGCGGATAGCAAAATGGAAGAAAGAGAATATAAATGGAAGCACAGTAAAAGGAATGAAAGGTTGCAGCTAGGGGACGCTGCAAAGAACCTTTAGCAATGCCTACAGCGCACTACTGACGGTCCTACCCCTCTACGGGGTTTTGTCAACTTAAGAATAAGGCTTTTAGAAGAATGTCAGGAGACGTGACAGAGCTGAGTCAGAAATAATATCACGATGTAAATTACAGAAGTTCTTTACGTGGATGAAATACCGATGAGAGGAAGATGCAGATGTCTTGGAAATATCCTTCGGACAACTCCTGGGAAAATAATATGCAATAATGTCAGCTGAGTACCTGGAGAGCTTTGAAGACACAGACCTATTTGGATGAGAACTATAAGAAGGAAAGCTGGAAATGAGTCAGGATTTGTGGAAGACAAAGCACAGGAAAGACTTGAGTGGTGGAATTTCAAAGAGGCTGTTCAACATATGGCGTTTGAGGCGATGATGATGATGATGATGATCTGGCTAATTTAAATAAGTCGTACGGTCCTTTTTTCGACCTTTTATTTCGAATGTTATTAATTATTGCTTTATAATTTTACTTCTTCTCCACCTCTGTCCATTATAAGTTTTATTATCGTGAAAATCTCTCCAGCAATAGTTTCTATTTTCTTTGCTGTTTTATAATTTTTTGCTTTCTTAATTTTAGAATTGATTATGTTCCTATTTCGCAGAAATTTCATTTGCAAAAAAATCCTTAGTTTGCAAGTTTTTCTAATGCTTTTCCTTCACTTCTTGGAATGTTAGCGTATTTTTCCATTCCTGATAACGAGTTCTTTGATCCTTATTAGAGAAAGCTAATTTAATTTTCATAATATGAGTGATAGGGTTTGGAAACAAGTGAGTATATTTCCTTCATATCAATCTGCATTTACGTTGATGAAATTATTATTATTATTATTATTATTATTATTATTATTATTATTATTATTATTATTGTTGTTGTTGTTGTTTGTTGTTTTTGCTGCTGTTGTTGTTATTGTTAGCTACAGCCACAACAATAAAAAAAAACTTTTTTATAAAATTACAATAATCATAGTTAAGATGTAGTCAAAATCTTAATGGACATGAGTAATAACAATTTATCACAAAAGGAATCCGTATAAGAATAAAATAATGCATATAAAATAATATATATATATATATATATATATATATATATATATACACACAGTATATATATATGCATGTATGTATATATATATATATATAAATATATACACAAACACACACACAGTATATATGTACATACATATATGTATATATATATATATATATAAATATATATATAAATACACACATATATATATATATATATATATATATATATATATATATATATATATATATATATATATATATATATATATATATATATATATATATATATATATATATATATATATATATATATATATATATATTATAGTATATATTTATGTTGTATGTGTATATATATATATATATAAATATATATATATATATATATATATATATATATATATATATATATATATATATATATATATATATATATATACAGTATATACACTTTTAGTATATATGTATGCATGTATACATGTATATATGTATACAGTATATATATACATATATAGTATACATGCATACATATATACTGTACAGTATATATATATATATATATATATATATATATATATGTATGTATATATATATATATATATATATATATATATATATATATATATATATATATATATATATATACACATATATATATATACACAAGCGTACGTGTATGTGTTAACATAAGATTTTGGTAATACAGTATAAACATTAGTATGAAAATACACTTTACAATAAACGAACCCAAGGGGTTAATGACTAGTATATTATAGTATATCTTATGCTAAAGAGCATTAATGCAAGAAGTCTATTTAACTTTATCTGGCAGGACATTTGTCTCCCAATATTCGGCAAGGGATATCAGTTACAGAATAAAAATACTGTACATTAAACAGGCACTGGCTCTAGATATCCAGACAGGATGTGGAAGGAGTATATGATGAGCGCGCAGAAGTTCAAGATGGGGTCAAACGGCAGTGAATGTTTCTGGACACTGAGAATCAATAATACTGGGAAAATCCTATAACTTCTTTTCAATTAATACTGATGGATGATGATTCTACAGGATATCTGCCAACTATGACCCTGTGCATAATTGGCTCCTAGAAAAAAAAGAAAAAAAATACTTATTCGAGCATTTCCATTTTAAAAAGATGGTAAAGGTTTTGAAAAAGGCCTAACAATTGTTTTGGGCAGAATATGACAACGTAGCAACGATATTCCTGCTGCTGCCAGATGCATTATGCACAATAATTAGCCTTCTGGCAGCGCTTGATTATATGTTTCAACCGTTTTGAAATTATCTCTGATTAAAATCAAGATAACATTCTCAACATCAACATGTAGAAGTAAGCATGCTGACACAAATATACATTCAGATACACATATCTTCACCGGCATTTTACTATTATTAGAATGGGTACATTCACGTTAGGGAAATATGATTATAGGTTATTTCTGGTGATAGAAATTAATTTCTCGCCATAATGTGGTTCGGATTCCACAATAAGCTGTAGGTCCCGTTGCTAGGTAACCGTTACTGGTTCTTAGCCACGTAAAATAAGTCTAATCCTTCGGGCCAGCCCTAGGAGAGCTGTTAATCAGCTCAGTGGTCTGGTAAAGCTAAGGTATAACTTAACCTAGGCCACATTTAGGCTTGAGAAGACAGCGAAGCTGAAAGAAAGTTATACAGAAATAGGGATGTTTCAAAACTAAAAAAAGAAAAGAAAAAACAGATGCTAATCATTTACACTGAATTCCACCATCAAGTCAATCAGAAGGAAAACGTATAGGAATAAAGCAAAAAATAATTTTCACTTGTGAAATGCATGAGAACACACATTTCGAGGGGCCTTCAAATTAAAAAATGAAATTATGAAGATAACATTTGGAACTGCAAGCGATTGAGTTGAAGTCTTTTAAGATGAGAATACGTTTTTTAAACATTGGAAAAAATGCATGACAACGGTGAGAAGAAAACCTTTTGAATTGAACAGATACATTGGAAAACACACTACAGGAATACATATGTCGACTGTTGGGATCAAATTGTAAAAATAAATAAATAAATAAATAAACTTCTAGCAAAAATTTGCGTATTATCTCATAGTAAAACAATATAAATGATTATTGTTGTTATGATAATAAAATACACTTTGGTTCGAAAATTTAAAAAAAATGGGTCATAAGAAAGTTATTCTAATATCCATCACTACTTGAACGCAACACTTATTTCGAAAGAGACCACTTCAAAGAATACCCAAGTCAGGAAATACCCCATAAACAGAGTAACGGAGGCATTCTCATGGTGGGAAGATATCGCTTCAAGTGCTGCTGACAAGCTGTGATACAGGCGACGCCATAACTTGTCCTCAAAGATGAACGCCTGACAGGAGTGGATGATAGCACCAGTTGCAAATGATAGTCGTAAATGAAAATGTTACAAACTATGCTACTAGTTTATAGACTGAAAATTTTTATTGCTGGAATAGCTCACCACTGTATCATTCAAATTCCGTTCTTGTTATACTATAAAAAGGTTATGGAAACGTTGTAATTTAGACGATTTCCATGTAATGCCTAATGGAAGGATCCTCGAGAGCAGATTTTTGAAATTTTTCATTCGACTATCATGTACAGAACTAGTACCATATAGTTCACAATTCTGATTTTATTGACCGGGCATTTGTTTGAAACGTTTGAGCTCTTGCAACTATTCTCCTGATTTGATGGAAAGAATAATGGCTACAATACTTTTTCAGACTGTATCCCACGTTAAAGGTTATTAGGGGTAAATGCACACAACACTTGAGTCCTAAACACAAAACAAATATTCTCACTAACGAATTAACATAGACAAATAAAATACTCTGCCAAACATTACTTTCTGATACACAGTCAAGGAATAAATTGAAGAAGGTACACCTTGGAGAAACAGTCTAATGATTTCCTTCTCTTTTAATTACAAGCTTTTGTTGAACTTGACTTCTGCGCCTGTCTGTCTGTCTGTCTGTCTATCTATCCTCAAATCTTGTAACTCAATTTTCGACCTGTCCCCTTCGTCCGACGGACTTTGAATTTTGCAGCATTTTTACTCAATCCCGGCAACAATACAACCTTACATGATCAGTAGGTCAGCAGTGACCTCTAGTGACCCTACAGTGACCTCTCCCAGTATCTCAGGATGTGTTTGAAACTCTTCGGATTTTTCACAACTTCTTTGAATGTGTAGAATCTATCTTTTATACAACCTCTTTCCCTTCCCTCTTCCATCCCCTTCCCCCTTCCCTTTTCCATCCCCCTCCCCAGCACATGATCAAGTGTTATTTAGCTGTGTCCTCCCCTCCCTTTCCCTCTTCCATCCTCTTCCCCACCCAACCCCCCCCTCCCCGTTCCAAAGCTCGTGATCAAGTGTTAATTTAGCTGTGTCCTCCCCTCCCCTTCCTCTTCCATCCCCTTTCCCCACCCATCCCCTCCCCCTCCCATTTCAAATCCTATAATCAAGTGTTAATTTAGCTGCGTCTTCCCCTCCCTTCCCTCTTCCATCCCCTACCTACTTCCAAAGCACACGATCAAGTGTTAATCTAACTGTGTCCTCCCGCTACCCTTCCCTATTCCCTTTCCCTCTTCCATCCCCCTTCCCTTTCCCTCCCCTACCCCTTCCTCCTCCCCTCTTCTTTCCCCACCATCCCCTTCTCATTTTCCTCCCCTCCCCCCATCCCCTCTCCTTCTTTCTCCTCCCCTCCCCTCCTCTTCCCCTCCCTTCCCTTCCCTCCTCTTCCTTCCCATCCCCTTCCCCTTTCCCCTCCCCGCCCATTTCCTCTTCCCCTCACCTTCCTGCTCCTTCACTCTCCCCATTCCCTTCCATCAACCTCCCCATAAACAGATATCAGTTTCATTAACTACGATAATAAATCGGTTACAATTTCTGTCAAAACTGAAAAGTATAAAATGAAAAAATATAAAATTCTTTTAAAAACATGCTTTTATTAAAATGCACTAAAAAGTAAAAAATAATATTTTGAGACGCACCAGGATTTTCTTACAATTAATCATGTCTACAAAAACAAAAGCATGGGCGCCAAACATGGAAGGAAATACTATAAGAAATAACAAAAATCTTTTTCTTTTCATGCAGCATTTCCTTCCATGTTTGGCGCCCACGCTTTTATTTTTGTAGACATGATTAATTGTAAGAAAATCCTGGTGTCCCTCAAAATATTATTTTTTACTTTTTAGTGCATTTTAATAAAAGCATGTTTAAAACTTTTTTTTTTCTATCTTTTATGGACCATACTGTACTACGGCTTAACAACAAATCCAGCGTTCGTAGGTTAACGCTGTGCAAAGGATCCCGCGTGGGACAGCAAGGTGTTATTTTCTGACTCTGTGGGGCTGTGGGACTAATTAACGTCGCGTCTCACCGTGGCCCACTCGGCGGATGTCTGAGGCGAAAATTAATAATCCCAGCGAAAGGGAAATCGCCTGATGCCTTACGAAATGCTCGTGAAATTAAACGATGATAGATGCAAAGGGAATGGCTGAAATATCTCTCTCTCTCTCTCTGTCCCTCTCTCTCTTTCAGACCGTATATGTCTTTTTGTATCAAGTTGCTTCGTATATAAGAGTATTCTCATGTTGCATTTGTCTGCATTTTTGTCATCACAATGTTAATACTGACTTTAGATGGGATACATTTTAGTTGTATTATTATCTTTATAAGAAGCCCCATTCTCTAAGCTTCTTATTATGTTTTTCTGTTTCACAGTTGTGCAATAAGAGTATTTTCAGCTCACTGTCAGGAAAAATAGGTTCTCGGCATTCAGCTATTTTGTGGAATTCTCTCAAAGTATTTATGGGCTTCTGAACTATCTTTGCCTCCCTAATCATGACATTCTCATATAAAATCTTACTTACTTAGGCATAAGAGCTTTATATTTGATCTGATTCGCACAACATAACCCAACAATGAAAGTTGATGTATATACTGTATATGTATATATATATATATATATATATATATATATATATATATATATATATATATATATATATATATATATATATATGCATATATACATACAAACATTAATATATGCATATATACATATGTATGTAAGGTATCTATATATTAACATAATATATATTCGTCAAATAATGTACAGTTTTAGACTAAAGTTTAGTATCAAAATTGGACTATATTTAACGATATACGTTAATATACAGAAATACATTTCACACACACATATATACAAACACACACATATATATACATATATGTATATATATATATATAATATATATATATAATATATATATATATATATATATATATATATATATATATATATATATATATATATATATATATATATATTATATATATGTATATATATATATATATAATATAAATATATATATATATATATATATATATATATATATATATATATTATATATCTTATATATATTATAGTTATATATATACTCCATTAGTGATTAAACAGAAATTTGTCAATAATACCGGTATATGCGACAGAAAGTTAAAAGTATACACATATACACACACACATATATATATATATATATATATATATATATATATATATATATATATATATATATATATTATATATATATCTTCTTCTTCTTCTTTTAACGTGTCATTTTTGTAAATGCCTTCTTTGAAACTTTTTGATTTGGCTTAATAATCTGTGGTCAAAGGTCACCTGCCTGACATCGAGACCCCGACATGTTTCATGTATCATACCCGACCCAACGCCCTTTCTTTCCCAAAAGTTATTGTATGTATTCGTATGATATGTTATGTTTTTATGTTGTATATTTATATATATATATATATATATATATATATATATATATATATATATATATATATATATATATATATATATATGTGTGTGTGTGTGTGTGTGTGTGTGTGTGTGTGTGTGTGTGTGTGTGTGTGTGTGTACAATTATATTTCTATTGTTGAGTAATAATGTGCGGATGGTATGTTCTGTTGAAAGCCAGTACTGTCCTAAGCTTTAATTAGCAACTGATCGAAGCCATGGTAGCAAGGGATAAAGAAATCTACTTCATACGGATGGATGCGATGAGAACCAGTAGACTTACACAAATGTTCCGTTTAATGAAAGTTGTTCCTCGTAAAATAAGATGAAGAAGTCGCAATATGGAACAGACGGAAAGCCTGAAGCAATTCTTATAATATTTAATCAAATACCTCACTACATTAGATGTGCACCGAGATGTCATTCGAGGAAGGTAAACCTTAGCTTTTCTTTAGTCGTATCCTGTATCCTTTAAACCTTCTTTTGTTATTCTTATCCAGATTAATAACAAAAGGTCATCAAAAGAAAAAAAGATTTAGACAGAAAAATAAAATACCTTCATCATATGGCAGCAATTGTGTTCCAGTAATAATTTTGGATGAGCCTTAATATAGTAGCGTTCAGTGGAAATGAAGCAATTAAATGTAATGGAAAACCTATTTGCAATTAAGTTTACCCCTTCACTAATAATTACTGTTTCTTTCTTTTAATCTGTGTCAATTGTCATAGTTAAAGTAGTGAAAGTGTGAAATTTTTCAGTCGTTTATTCACAGATACTAGATGGGTTACTTATTCTTGCGTATTCAGTAGCTTTAACACAGTCATTTGCTTTAATCTTCCAAAGAATTTTTCATAAACAAGGTCACCCTTCTCTCTCTCTCTCTCTCTCTCTCTCTCTCTCTCTCTCTCTCTCTCTCTCTCTCTCTCTCTCTCTAAGCTATTGATCCCTAATATTGTTTTCCTCTGTTAATTTTAGTTTCTAAATTGCATATTAATACAAGTTTTTTAGAAACTATGTGCCAAATCTTAGCTAAAGTAATAAAATGCTTTGTTTTTGTTTATCATGATGTATATCCAAATTAACTGTTAAAAATATCTAAAAGAATTATAGTGTTGGTACAGTAAACAACAACGGGGAAGTCATAACGACATTAAGTGAGTTTACAAATCGCCTCCATTCCTTTTTCGTTTTCATATTTAGTACTTTCTTTTCACTGCAGGTGATATTTACTTTGCTGTTAAATGTCCTCCTTTGTATTAAATAGTACAAAATAAAACGTAAAACTAATGAATATAGGTTACAAAAGATTTTGATTCCCAAATTTTGCAAGAATGCATTCAAGTCTCATATACATATATATATATATATATATATATATATATATATATATATATATATATATATATATATATATATATATATATATATATATATATATATATATATATATATATATATATATATATATATATATATATATATATATATATATATATATATATATATATATATATATATATATATATATATATATATATATATATATACCAATGAGCAAGGGACGGGAATGCCCGAATACAGACATCAAACGGGAAGGCAGACAGGAATACTCTTGAACAGTCATTTGATTACATGTTTATTCCCAACGGTCCATAATCCATGATTACATCATCAGGGGTTCTAGAATTAAAAACAAAAAACACTGACAATAAAAATTACAGAAAAAATATGCAAAGGCAAAGTCAGAACATAAAAAACGACAATCGATTTAAAAGGGAAATTTTACACGAAGGACACCGAGGAACTGGCAAAACACCAAGAAATTAAATAAAATAAATAGAGCATATAAAAGACAAGTAAAAAAATTATATTTGAAATATTTATATTTTAAAACACTAACATTTTAAATCACATTAAGAAAACAAATTAGTAAAAAATAAAAGTGACTAAGGGTATGCAGCCAACCTGTCAGTACGACACAAATACAGAAAATGAACAAGGTGTCAGCGACTCGAGTATTGATAGTTCTAGAAAGAAAAACAAAACATCAAAAAACATTATTATAACAGGTATAAAGGAACAGCCCCGTTGCTAGGTAACCAATCTGAGTGTTCAATTTCAGAGCAAGCTGTTTTATAATCAACTTGAAGTTCGTCCAATTAGCGACTTTGCGGAGTATTGATAGTTCTAGTTGGCTTGAAGTTCGTCCAGTTCCTCGCTGGGTGAATGGGTTCCGTTCTCAGCTACCACTCTGTTGGTCGCGAGTTCGAATCTCAGACCGGCCAGTGAAGAACAAGAGGAATTTGTTTCTGGTGATAGAAATTCATCCCTCGCTATAATGTGGTTCGGATTCCACAATAAGCTGTAGGTCCCGTTGCTAGGTAACCAATTGGTTCTTAGCCACGTAAAAATAAATCTAATCCTTCGGGCCAGCCCTAGGAGAGCTGTTAATCAGCTCAGTGGTCTGGTTAAACTAAGATATACTACCATTCCACAGGACATCGTAGCGCAAAGCTGGCCCTTAAATTTGAAAATAGAGCCATTAGTTAGGGGGATGACAGGAACAAGTTTAACATGCAAAGCATCAAAATGTTTTTGAATTATGCTCATAAATTTTGTTCTAAAATGGACATCATGACAGTATGGAAACTTGGGATAAAAGTGTAGTTTGGGTACTGTAAGAGTATAACGCTCAGTGAAAAACTTCTTGTTAAGTATTTTATTGATGCTATTAAAACTATCTTTGAAGGAAAACAAATGTGTTTAAAATATTCTAAAAGAAAGCTAGCTTCATCACGAAAAGCTTTCCAATAGAGGTGAGGGAAAGGGCCCTGTGAAAGAGAGTCGCAACGGAATTAATCTTAAAATTATAAAGGCAATAACTGTACAAATTGGCACCTAACCCTGTAAAAGGCTTTTTTTTTCTAAAAATCGTGGTAGTAAAATTATTGTTATGTCTGGTGACCAGAACGTTAAGAAACGGCAGTCGATTGTCCTCTTCCTTTTCAAGAGTAAACTTGAAATTAGGGTGGCAGTCGTTAGCAAATTCCAAAAAGAAATCCGAGTCATACTCTCTTCTGAAGAGGGCAAAGGTGTCCTCAACATACCGTACATAAAAGAGAGGATGGTAACTGAGAGGGCATTCGTCCAGCATGGGCTCCTCCAGGGAGCACATGAAGATATTGGAGAACGTAGCTCCGAGCGGCGAGCCCATAGCCATACCATTTATTATTTTTAAAAATAAAAGCTGTGTCCAGCACAGCTAGTTCAAACAAGGTTTTAAAAGACAAACGAGTAAAATTATTAAAAACAGAGTCAGGTTGAGTAAAATGATTATTTAGAATAAGTTCAACCGCCTCATTCACATGTTATGAAATAACTATTCAAGAGTATTCCTGTCCGCCTTCCCGTTTGATATATATATATATATATATATATATATATATATATATATATATATATATATATATATATATATATATATATATATATATATATATATATATGTGTGTGTCTGTGTGCCCAAAAGAAACATGTCAGCAACAGCAAAAGACGACTAACTTCCGGGTGCTTAAGTCTCCCACTATGTGAACGGAGAAGTTTTAATAAAATGAGAGTATACTGTTATTTGTTAGCAATAATAATTTCTTGTATGCGTTTTCATAACTGTAATATTTTGATAGAGAGACGTAACATATACTGAGTTAAGACTGATCTTACAAAAGTTATTTCTGTATACAGTTATTCGTCATGTGGGAAGCTCACTCTCTTCTCTTTGAATTTTCTAGGTCGAGAAAGTTCACGGCAACCCTAGCGTTATGAAACGAAATCTCGAAGCACAATGATATTAAGTCTTAAATGACTAGAGTTATCTGTATTAACGAATCTCTACCTTGTCCATATTAACCACGACAACACAAGCTAACTATTTTTCAAACTTTTCTTTTATCATTTATAGTCTCTTGGAGCTGTATGAGCGAGTTCTTGTGAGCAGTAATACTTTATACTTAGTGTAATTAAAAAAGAGGTAAGAGGGAAAACTAATCGAATGTTTGAAGGTCTTTGCGTGCCCATCTGAAAAAAAAATCCGGTTATTTCTGGTATGAGGCACAGAAGTGAAGAGACCTCTACTGGCCAAGAAAAGAAACAATACCTAAGAAACTGTTGAATATGTTTCTCTTGCAGCCAATAGACGGCATCAGCTTGCATGTTTTACTACGAGGACTTTTCAATTTAACAATACGCGAGGAGTTGTTTAGATATATGGATATGTTGATATTGTTGCTGGAAGAATTAATCAGATTCTGTCTGCAATGAAATTATAATAAATCTCTAGAGTAAATCTGCACATCACATGCAAATGAAATAATTTAGATTTGATTTGACAACGTGAATTTCTTTATATTGTCTGAGGTTTTAGTCCTTAGTGATATGGTCATCCACGTCTGACATGCGTGAGGATGTGCTAGAGCACTCTGCGTTCAACTTGTCCCAAGTTAAAACATCTGTAGGAGAAAGATTCATACGGAAGTAACCACTTGCCGGTAAAACTGACTGTTTAAATACATTATCTTTGGACCTTTGGGAATGTGATATGTCGTTTATTAGTGCTTGGAATTAATAAAATTTCATATAAACCTGTAAAGTGGTGTTTATACCTGTATTACTAAAACACATGGAGAAACCAAACATTAAAGTCGGTTTAATCCCGCAATTGCAGCCTTTACTCAAGCACTGGCACCAAAAACAGAGAAAGTACACTCATGACTTTTATTCAAAAGATTACGGCTTAGAGGGGTTTCAAGAATAGATAATGCCTGGCACACAAGTCATACGTACTCTGCGATTTACATTTCGAAATAAATTGTCCGTAAAGGTCTGATTTGAATATCGAATTCCTTCTATTTCTTCTGACATATGTTATCGGCAATGGGTCCCCGATATCCTGAGGTGTGGGGGAGCCTCATTTTATTTTTGCGTCATTCACTTTCCTTATTGGCAATATTATTTTCCTTCGAGTCTGCCATGTAACGTTACACCGTGTTTGTTGCATTACAACCGATTTTGGTTTGAGCATAGTATCAGCTCTGACATGGAGAGATTCCCTCTTTTCCCCATCCTCAGCGGGTACTCATTTTCTCATCCCTTGACTAAATGTTTTCCAGATCAAATGTTTTGTGTTCTTCCCTCCCCTTAGCCCTAGATTTCTTCACTTTCTCTAGATTACGAAAACCATAGAATTTTGACAAATTATCTTAATATTAATCTAAACAATGGTTTTGTGTGATTTCACGCAGGTTAGAAGGCTTGACTATTTATTTGAATGGACGGAAAGTCTTCATCCATACCTTATCAATCATGAAAACATGGTGGTACGCAGATGTTCTGTTTTTGCATTTTATTCTTTTGCTTCTAAATGTTTTTTACAGGTAATGTATCAGTCTGCCATATTGTCCCAGATGAATTATTTTGAGCAATAAAGTATTCATGAGTCATTCAGTATATTAAAAGAAAATAAGCTTCCACATCTTTCTTAAGTCTTTCATACATGTACCACACATTTTTTTTCAGTAGGCTGCCAAACACGCGGCCACACGGCTGCATATGGCCTGGTACTCTCTGGGATGCGAGTCAGGTTGCTCAACCCCAACCTTGAATTGCCCAAAGTTCGTAACGAGTCGTATACGGTTTCAGAGGCAGAGTGATGGCTTACCAGCTGTGTCGTTAAACGGGTCACCGGTGGGACAGCTCCATTGGTGGATGTTTTCCTTCGGCTGAATTATTATTATTATTATTATTATTATTATTATTCAGAAGATGAACCCTATTCATAAGGAACAAGGCCACCGGGGCTACTGACTTGAAATTCAAGCTTCCAAATATGGTGTTCATTAGGAAGTACGAGAAAGTAAAAAGAAATGCAGGAAGATGTCTCAGTTATTAAAAAGAAAAAATAAATTAATAAAATGATACATAGATAAAAATGCATTAAACTATCTAGTGGTAGTTGCGAGTGATATTAATGCCAATTTCTTGTGCTTGCATATTAACCCGCGGTGAATTATGAGAGAATTTTTCATAGTGGTTATGGAGCAGGTTGTCTGTGGACTTTGTTTGGGTTTTTTATCCATCATACATTCCGACAGACCTCCATTTTTCCATCCTGAAACATTTGTCTATCCGCTGTCTGTCTCTTACATAAATGTTGTATTTTAGTTATCGATAACGCCTGTCTATCTGTCTCTTGCTTGTCATATTTTTCGTTGAAGGTCACATTAGGAATTATTAATGAATTTCATCCTTTTATATTTCTGTCTTCTGTCTGTTACGTATTTGTTAAATGTGGCAATTTTTTTCCATCCATCTTTCTTTTTTAGTTTTTGTTGTATCATTATCGTATGCTTCATGTACATGATAATATTGATCAAATATAACTTTTCCTTTCATTCATCATACGTAAGGTCATCTAAAAAATTGAAATTAATCTAAACTTTTGAGTTTACAGTTTTTTATAGAGTTGTATTTGAATAACTTTACGAGATATCACTTAGATATTTCGTTTATCGTGTTTGCCATTTTTTTCCTCTGAAAGTTTTCTGCTCATCGCCATTAGAAAATTTTTCACTTGTTCTTAAAGTACTGCACGCACCTACCCAATTTTAGCTTGCGTATATTTGTATTTCAAAGGACCTATCGTAGGTAGTTCAACGCTTTTTGGTTTACGTGCTCTTCACACGCAAGGATCACACTGACTGCGGCAGTTGTCGTGAATGGGCGTCGGCATTTCAACAAATCAAAAAATGCGCTGAAGTTTCCTCGGCGCAGTCGAGTTTTCTGTACAGCGTATGTATAATTTTATATGAAACTCTCAGTCACTGTTCATGAAACTGAAGCCGCGGCCCATTAAACTTTCAGCCACGGCCCGGTGGTGGCATGTGTTGTTGGCACCTACAGCTGTGCCAGATGCACGATCATGGTTAACTTTAACCTTAAATAAAATAAAAACTACTGAGGCTAGAGGGCTGCAATTTGGTATGTTTGATGATTGGAGGGTGGATGATCAACTTACCAATTTGCAGCTCTCTAGCCTCAGTAGTTTTTAAGATCTGAGGGGGTCAGAACAAGTGCGGACGGACTTAAAGCAGTTTTCCACATTTTCTAAGACACACATGAGGCTCAAGTTGATAACAAGGCAAATGAATAAAGTACGATTTCCATATTAAAGAATGCGTTTCAAGAAAGATTCTCTGACTTGAGAAGATGCTGCAATTTTCCGGAACACATTCAGCGCTGGCTTTGATGAGGTACCAGAATATCTTCAGTTAAAATTAACTGTAATTCTGCTTTAAAGGAAAGGTTTTCTAAAGTTGATGTTGGCACGTTCGATCAAGACATTGGGCCAACGATCTTGGGGTTAAGTGTTTGCCTCAAAGAATATGTCCAAATAATTTCAGTAAATGTGTTTCTATATAGCTTTTTGATTTAATGAAGATTAACAAGACTAGTTGTCGTTCTCAGTTTACTGTAGCGCACCTGAATTCAATAATGAAGATTGATGGAACTCAGCCATTTGCTCCAAACTCGGATGAACTTGTCCAGAACAACCAGTATCAATCAATGCTGGGTAGTGGTGGTACCAGGAAATTGGGTAAATATTATAAAGAAAATTTATTATTATCGTTATTAGTGCTTTGAATTCGTCCCTGATGCTCGTGTATTCAATAACCCCTTAATGTTCAATTTAATGAAATCTGACTAGCTGTAGCTACTGAGTTTGTTACCCTTGTTTTAGATCTTCTGCTGTACTATCGTCGGAATAATATTTTGTCACCTGGATGTTGCCAGTCTTAAGCGACATCTAGATATTTATCCTTTAAGAAAAGTCGTTCGAAGTTGTCTGTATACTTTCATAATTACAGTTACTGTGATTCACACCATAATCGGAGGATTACCTACTAGTCGTCTTTTACTTTTGGTGCGTGCTACTTGCTTGGTACTGCATCAATATCCACATACCCTAAAACTGTGTGAACTAGTTCCTTTGATTTTTGTCAATTACGGTATGTTGTTACAAAAATATATGAAATTTGATTCCTATCATAACCTTCTGGTTCTTTGTTTGCTGCTCTTTTCGCTCAGTTTTAAGATTTTTTCGCTTATGGACATGTTGAGAATTTCTTTTTTGTGGACGCAACTCTTGCAAACTACTAGGATTTTCCATCTGTTTCACATGTGTGTTGTCAATAATAATAATAATAATAATAATAATAATAATAATAATAATAATAATAATAATAATAATAATAATAATAATAATAATAATAATAATAATAGTCGAGTAACGTGAAGTTCCCAGCTGATCTGAAAGTTTTCCTCCTTATAAAATGCATCAGGATTCACCTAATGAAAAAAATATATTCCTGAGAGAAGAGAGAGAGAGAGAGAGAGAGAGAGAGAGAGAGAGAGAGAGAGAGAGAGAGAGATCATCGAATGCACTTGAAATTACATTGTTTCTCTTACGTATATCATATTTATGCGAAATATTTATTTATTCAAATAAAAGCTCTTTCCATTACAAATGTAAAAAAAAAAAAATTAATTATAAAGTAAAATCTT